>NC_041380.1:454500013-454543604 GCF_002162155.2 Triticum dicoccoides
AGTTGAAGTATCTGCTTCAGCTTGAGCATGAACATGAACTGGTGCTGCTTCAGCTTGAACATGAACAGGTGATGCTTCGGCTTGACCATGAAGTGGTGTTTCTTCATCTTGATCATGGATTGGTCCTTCTTCAAATATTCTTCTATTACTCCGAGCAACCAGTACAAGCACTCAAAGTTGTGTTAACAAGCAGAAACATATGCTAATTACATTTATGAATATGTGAATTACCTTGTGCTTGTTTTTCCTTATCGCCAGGTCCGCTCTCAGTGGTGTGGTACAACTGGTATACTTGTGACCAGGTTTGTGGCAGTTCGAGCATGTCGTTGTTGTCATCCTATGTCTAGAACCCGGCTGAGGCACCTCATGCACTCCCTTCCTTCTGCTCTTCTTAGGTCTTCTAGGATGTCTAGTGAAAATTGGTGGGTCAATATCGGGTGTTTCAGTCTTTGCCCAACTATCTTTGCTAGGGACAGGGTATATAATATTGTTGTAGGCAACCTGGTACATAGCCCTTTTGAAGAATGCACTCATATAATCTTCAGGATGCTCTTTTTTCTTATAAATGCATGACACTGCATGTTTGCATAGCACACCATTAATGTCCCACCTTCTACATCCACATGTATTAGCATCAACATTAACAACATATGTTTTCAATCCAGAAGTAACTTGCCACAGCCCTTGACCTGCACATACTGGCCTACAATGCTTTGCCCTGGTCTTCTCAAGTTCCAACTTCTCTGCATAGTTTTGTGTGATCTCCCAATTTGAATTAACGAGCCCCTCTCTATTGCTGTTGTATCTGACCATTAGCTTTGTCCTAATGTTGTCTATCATGGTTTGAATGGGCTTGTCTCTAGTTTCTAGGATATACTTGTTGAATACTTCACTTAAGTTGTTCACCACTAAATCTGTTTTGCAATTTGTGTCCATGTCATGTCTTGCCCAATGCATAGGTGGAATTTTGGACAACCATTCCCATGCACTTTCACTCTCAGCCTTCAAGTCACTCATAGCAGCATCATAATCAGACTTTTGGTAAGCATATGCAGCACTATCCATGTGTTTTTAAGATCACCACCCTTGTGACCAGCAGTTTGAAAATTTGCGTAAATATGCCTAAGACAATATCTCTGATCACAATTAGGAAATACTTTATCTATGGCATTCAGCAGGCCCTTTTGTCTATCTGACATGATAGTCCACCTTCCAAATGGCCCTGAGTCGCCACCAAGAGCATACTTGAGTTGTTCAAGGAACCAACACCAATTAGGAATGTCTTCTTTGCCAACAACTCCAAATGCAATAGGGAACAAGTTGTTGTTGCCATCCCTTCCAGAGGCGGCCAACACTTGTGCTCCTATAGTCAGCTTAACAAAGCATCCATCAAGACCAATGAATGGCCTACATCCATGAAAAAATCCCTCCTTAGATGCATTCACATAAAAGAATAAGCCATGAAACATAGGATTCATTGCAGGTGGTGGCTGCTGAACCGTGGTCACGATGCATCGGCTGCCTGGGTTGGTATCAAGCACTGTCTGCAAGTAGTCCCTGATCCTCACATACTGCTGTTTGTGATTTCCTAACACAATATCCACTGCTTTATTCCTTGCCCTATATTCCATCATGGAAGTGATGTCTACACCATGATTTCTCTTGGTAGTGTCTATTAGCGCGCTTATCTTCCAATCTGGATCGCCTCTAAAGTTCTCCTCATACCTGTTGCTCAACCATGTGCTGTCCACTCTAGAAGTATCATAGGTAATGCCACAAGTATGAGGTAACACCATCTTCCTAATGCAAACAGTCTCTTCTCTCTTGATAGCTGAAGCTGTCATATATAATTGGCAAAGTTCAGTCACACAACAAACATTGACCCGATCTCTATCATTTCTAAGATACATATAGTCTCTACTTTGAAGTATATGATAATTCTTCAAGGCTCTTCTGTATTGATGCATGTTCACAAAACACATATGCAAACAGAGTTGTTCACCTCCAAGGAACCTGCCCTCATCATACCACACTCTAGTTGGAAGTGGTTGTGCTCTACTCTTCTTGCATTTTGGTGCAACGGATATTGCAGGTTCAAAGCCATAATCATCACTTGATATTATATCCATTCCAATATCCTCACTTCCTGGATCTGAAAGTTCACATGCTTGAGTGTTGGTTACATCTCGCAACTTTGCTTGTGAACCGAGAATAGCATCCTTCCTCAGTTTCTTCTTCTGCCATGCTTCTGCTCTCTTCTTTGATGGATTGCAAGAAGCAAGTGTGCTATCTTCAATAGGAATAACAGGTGCATCATCTAGTAGTGGATAAAGGTCCTCAATATCGGTGTCGCCCTCCATGTGCTCCGCGGGATCTTCTTTCTGTCTCTTTAATCGAGCAAGATTTTCCAAGTCTTCATCATCATAATTCTCAGCCACTGCCATCTCTTCTTTTTCCTCTGCCACTGCCATCTCTTCTTCTTCCTCTGCGCCTCAACTTTTTCCTCTAACACATTTTCTTGCTCAACTATGACTTCGTTAATGCCCTCTTTGGTTGGCTGCTCTATCAACAATGCTTGCTTCCGCGTTCTTTTCTTGCGGCGGGTTGGTGCGGGTCTCCTCAAAACTGACAGATTCAACATCTTAACACTCTTGTACTGATTTACCATTGTTGTCACCTTCTTATTACTGTCCAATAGCTCCATGCCAACTAATCCTCCGCACTGATAATAGATGGTATCCTTTTTGTTATAGCCAACAGAGCACACCAAGCTCACTAACTTGAGAAAAGTGATATCAGACAGTCCAATTATCCTTTGCACATTATCCCCTAGACCATTGATTGGCAGCACATTAACCACCCAAAGTTCATCATCTACACTGCATAATGAAACATACTTGTATATCAGAGAAAGAAAAGCAACAAAAAAGACATAATTTTTTGCTTCAATTCCAACCCTAGATAGCTCGAACCTGATTTAAAATGCAATTAGCTAATACCAATATTGTAACAAATTAGGCGTATGCTGAAAACTAGTAAAATCTACCAACATAATCACATCAGTCATGAGAAATCACTGAAAATCACTACTTATTTGGTTACAACCAACCCTAAAATCCCCAAAACAAACCAATTTATCAAAGCTAAGAGGAGCAGGAGAGTGGGTGCATACTCAATGCCGGAATTGTTGAAGCTCCACTCCATGATGCGTGTCCGCGAGTCGCCGCGCAACGGCTACCCCAGTCCAAGGAAGAAAGGAGAAGAGGTGCGAGGAACTAGGTGGGTGTAGAGGACGACGGCGCTGGGAAGATGAGCCTGTGTTGAGGCAGAGGAGGAGATGATGTCGGGGAGAGGGGGGAGGGGGCGCTGGGGCGACGGGGGCGGCGACCTACCAGCGACGAGCGAGCCGGCGGCGGCTTGGCTCTCGCTCGGGAGGACACCGCACGCGCACATGTACAGCGTTTGTGTTACTGGGCATTAGTTAGAGGATTTGGGCTGTGTGTTACTAGTTAGCCCAAAAGTTGTGGTTTTGTGAAAACTTCTCCAAAAGGTGGGGTAAAGTGTTATAAGTGCCCCTGAAGTTGATGTTCTGTGCAATTCACTTTTTTCAAATAGTCCATAAAAAAGGAAAAAAAACTCATTTTCAAATAGTACTACGGAGTAGAATAAATCACGTCAGCAGTTTTAGAACCCGTGTACGAGGGGGGATTTTCTTCAAGAAAAAAAAGTCATCGCATTTATAACTTGCGTAACAACCAGAGGTGATTTTGATATGCCTGCCATGCGTCGTGCGGACGTGCCGTGCAAGATTAATAGAAGGCCACCACTAGGCGCCGGCACACCGGCCGAATACTTTCGGTCGGTCGGCCTCCAGCCGCCCGATGCATACATCCACAGTCGCTCGATTAGATCCCGCAACATTTTTTCCTTCGCCATAAGAAAGAAAAAGGTGTCCACTGGCAAGGCCGTGCCCCGCGCCCCTCCCATTGACAGATTGAAGTCCCCTTCCAGCTTGCCTCACCGCCGATGCTCCTCCCGCTCTGGAAGGAAGTTGTTCCAACAAAAAAATCGCTGGTTTCAATAGAATAAATAGCTGGTTTCAACAATACTATAGATCCAGCAAAAAAATCAAAAAGACAGGTGGTAGCACAAATCAAAGACAGTGGAAGCAAAAAACAAAACGATGGTAACAAAAATTTGGAGTGATTCCAGCAAAAAGATGGATCCAACAAAACAAATCAAAAACAAGGTAGTAGCAAAAAATGAAGACGAAGACGGTGATAGCGAAATTCAAAGACCGTGGTAGCAAAAATTAGAGTGGTTCCAGCAAAAGGATGGATCCTGCAAAAAAAATCAAAAACAGGGATGGTAGCAAAAATTAAGACGGAAGTGGCAAAAATAAAAGACCATGGTAGCAAAACTTGGAATCGTTCCGGCATAAAGATGGATCTAGAAAAAAATCAAAAAGACATGGGATGCTATGGTTGTAGCAAAAAACAAAACCATGGTAGCAAAATTTGGGAGTCGTTCCAGCAAAAAGGCAAAAAAATGTTGCTAATTCCAGCAAAAGTAGTAACCAGATGTAGCAAAAAATGCCATCGACTGCAGCTCTTGCCACGGCCGATTCCAGCATCTCATAAGCTAGTGCACGATGGAGCCGCCGTTCCAGCATAGGTGGAGACGCGTCACTCACCGGAGCAGAACGGGGGCAGGTGGAGGCGAGGCGCTCGTCGTAGCAGCGCGGCGGGAGGTGGACGCGGCCGCTCGGTTGTAGCAAAAATCTGCATCGGTTGTAGCAGATTTCCCAGCCGATTGAAGCATCGCTAGTTGCAGCACCCTGCGGTGTGCGCCTCCCCCGTCGCAGCTCCAGTGTGAATGGTCCAGAAAAGAGTGCTGCCGGTAGAAACTCATCGAGTCAGCAAACACTCGTCGCAGCTCAGCGCGCGGGCTAGCGGCCGTCTAAGGTGGGCATGAAAGGAGGAAGAAGGTATGGGGAGGGAAGGGAGGAGCTGCAAGATGGTGAGGTTCTGCCGCGGAAGGGCCAGGTCGTCTCGCCGGAGGCAGAGGACGGGTGTCTCGCTGGAGGCAGAGGACAACAATGAGGGCAGAGTTGTGGCTTTGTAGTCAGGATGAATGGTTGAGAATAGATCTTGTGAATGAATAAGGAAATGGGATAATAAAGGAGAGGAGGGCGGTGCGTGGGTCCAAAAGAAGAAGCGTGGCAGCAGCTCGCGACCGGCGCCTCGCTTCGGCCGGTCGTCCGGAAGCCAATGTTTCCCTTAACAGAAACATAATTGCTATGTCACATCTACTACTAGATGTGAAATACTTACCTTTTCTTTTCGAGAAAACTTCGATCTATTCATCTTCAATCATGATAGTACAACGAACACTAGAAATAAAAAAATTACATCCAGATCTATAGACCACCTAGCAACGATTACAAACACTAAAGCAAGCCGAAGACGCAATGTTGTCATCATCCCTTCCTCGCCGGAGCCGGACAAAACTTGTTGTAGTATACAGTCGGGAAGTCGTTGTGCTAAGGCCTCATAAGACCGACGCAACGGAACAACAACCACCGCCGATGAAGAGTATAGTTTTTTTAGAAGAAAAGGGACTGAATCCCCGACTCCATTATATTGAATATATAGCGAAACCACATGTTCAGAAAGTAGCAAAAGAGAACTACTCCTAGAAAGGCTAGACCTTTCCTAGCACAAAGCTGCCAGAGAGCTACTACAAGATCAACGTTTTACACTAAGCCATTATTAGAAACCGGTGACAAAGTTTACTACAGCATTACATCTTAAATCATAAGGAGGGGGGAGGGGGAGATCCACATCAGGTGGTGAATAACTCGAAGATGCCGAGAGCCCTCCTGGCCTTCAGAGGAGGGCTGTAGCTGGTTGTGGGAACCACGTCAGTTGAAGCACTGATGAAGGGCTGAACATCCCAGCATTCAGAGCAAGCTTGTTTGGAGTGGATGAGGGTGATCCCGGCTCTGAATCCATGCTCGCAGTTTGTAACTTGTCCCAGCTCAACCACTCTTGATGGTTAGAGGCGCCTTCACTTCCTTTAAGTACCTCAAGAAGCCCCCAAAGTTTCTTTCTCCTGTTTTGGGGACCAGTATCGAGATCTTGGCCAAACTCAGCATCTTCCCTAAAACCTGCTTGACAGAAATCCATATGGCATTGTTAAAGATAATGGAATTTCTAAGTTTCCATATGCACCACATGGTTACTGCACATGATACATTAAGGGAGGATCTCTTTTTGTTTGAGAGCCAAAATCTGGCAACAGACAAATAATCCGTGCCTACATCTACTTTCAAATGTTCTCTAATGATTACCCACACAAACATAGCGACCACACAATCAAAAAGGAGATGATGAATAGTTTCATCTTCAGAGCAAAAAACACAATCCAAAGGTTTAATGATCCGCCTTTTCCTGAGATTGTCTCTAGTCATGATTTTGTTATGAGAAACCAACCACAGAAAAACATGAATTTTAGGGGGGACATGTACCTTCCAGACAGGAGGGATGTAAATAGGTTTAACCCCTCTAAGGTTAATTAATGGTAGAGAGAGCTGCTGGAGTATTTCCCATTACTTTCATATTGCCAAATTAAAGCATCAGGCTCATCATAAAGCACGAGAATGCGGACAATTTCCACTAGTTGGAGCCAGTCCTCCATCATGCTCTCCGAAAAATTCCTTCTAAAAGTAAGCTTAATCCGGGCATTATCCCAGATATCTTTAATACTTTTCGAAATCTGATTACATATAGTGTATAGGGGCCAAAATTGGATTGCCAGGGGAGATGTACCAAACCAAGTGTCTTCCCAGAATCTCTCCTTACCCCCATCACCAACCTTCCATCTAAAAACAAACTTAACTGCTTTGGCTACCCCCAGCACACCTTTCTAGAACCTGGATGATGAGGGGGCAGAAGTAGTTGAAAATGTTTGGGTTCTTAGTGTTGTATTTATGGTCAATCACCTTCTTCCATAGCTTATCTTCATCCTCATGGTATCTTTTGATCCAAGAGCCCAATAAACCAATATTGAGTTCTTGAAGATTAGGGATACCCAAACCACCAAAATCTTTCTTCGTATAGACCATCCTCCAATTAGCTAGATGGATCTTCCTATTTCCTTCCAAATCATTCCACAAACAATTTGCCATCTGATTGTTGATAAGCTCAATGGCCCACTTGGGGAATTTAAAGAAAGATAGGAGGTAAACTGGTATGCTTGCTAAGCAAGCCTGAACTAGTACCAGGCTACCCTTATAAGAGAGCAGTTTTCCTCTCCAACCTGCTATCCTTTTAAGGATTTTATCTATCAAAGGTTGGATATCCTCTCTCCTTAGCTTGTCATAATGTAGAGGGATACCAAGATACTTGATAGGGAAAGACCCTTGCTTACATTCCAAAGTATCAACAAAAGGTAGTGTTTCCTCTACTGTCATGTTAATTGGGATCAATTCGCTTTTAGTATAAATGATTTTCATCCCAGAGACTTGTTCAAAGCATGCGAGAACCATCTTAAGATTTCATGCTTTATCTAAATTATTTTCTAAGAAGAGGACAGTGTCATCAACATACCGAAGACAGATTACCCCTCCTTGGCAAATGTTAGTACAGAGGCCTCTAATCAGCCCACCTGCTACAACTTTCATAAGCATCCTAGCTAGCACATCTACCACTATATTAAAGAGCAAAGGTGACATAGGGTCTCCATGTCTAAGGCCCTTGCTAGTAGTAAAAAAATCACTTTCAAAACCATTGATCTTGACTCCCACAGATCCCCTCCTGATAATAGCAGAGATCTGATACGTCTCCAACGTATCTATAATTTTTGATTGCTCCATGCTATTATATATTCTGTTTTGGATGTTTAATGGGCTTTACTAAACACTCTTATATTATTTTTGGGACTAACATATTAACCGGAGGCCCAGCCCAAATTGATGTTTTCTTGCCTATTTCAGTGTTTCGAAGAAAAGGAATATCAAACAGAGTCCAAACGGAATGAAACCTTCGGGAGAGTTATTTTTGGAACGGAAGAGATCTGATACGTCTCCAACGTATCTATAATTTTTGATTGCTCCATGCTATTATATATTCTGTTTTGGATGTTTAATGGGCTTTACTAAACACTCTTATATTATTTTTGGGACTAACATATTAACCGGAGGCCCAGCCCAAATTGATGTTTTCTTGCCTATTTCAGTGTTTCGAAGAAAAGGAATATCAAACAGAGTCCAAACGGAATGAAACCTTCGGGAGAGTTATTTTTGGAACAGAAGCAATCTAGGAGACTTGGAGTAGACGCCAGGGAAGCTTCAAGGATTCCACGAGGCAGGGAGGCGCGCCCCCACCCTCGTGGGCCCCTCGTGGCTCCCCTGACCGACTTCTTTCACCTATATATGTCCATATACCCTAAAAACATCAGGGAGTACAATAGATCGGGAGTTCCGCCGCTGCAAGCCTCTGTAGCCACCAAAAACCAATCGAGACCCTGTTCCGGCACCCTGCCGGAGGGGGGATCCCTCACCGGTGGCCATCTTCATCATCCCGACGCTCTCCATGACGAGGAGGGAGTAGTTCACCCTCAGGGCTGAGGGTATGTACCGGTAGCTATGTGTTTGATCTCTCTCTCTCTCTCTCTCTCTCTCTCTCTCTCTCTCTCTCTCTCTCTCTCTCTCTCTCTCTCTCTCTCGTGTTCTTGATTCGGCACGATCTTAATGTATCGTGAGCTTTGCTATTATAGTTGGATCTTATGATGTTTCTCCCCCTCTACTCTCTTGTGATGGATTGAGTTTTCCCTTTGAAGTTATCTTATCAGATTGAGTCTTTAAGGATTTGAGAACACTTGATGTATGTCTTGCATGTGCTTATCTGTGGTGACAATGGGATATTCACGTGATCCACTTGATGTATGTTTTGGTGATCAACTTGCGAGTTCTGTGACCTCATGAACTTATGCATAGGGGTTGGCACACGTTTTCGTCTTGACTCTCCGGTAGAAACTTTGCGGCACTCTTTGAACTTCTTTGTGTTGGTTGAATAGATGAATCTGGGATTGTGTGATGCATATCGTATAATCATACCCACGGATACTTGAGGTGACATTAGAGTATCTAGGTGACATTAGGGTTTTGGTTGATTTGTGTCTTAAGGTGTTATTCTAGTACGAACTCTATGATAGATCGAACGGAAAGAATAGCTTCGCGTTATTTTACTACGGACTCTTGAATATATCAATCAGAAACAATAACTATGAGGTGGTTTCGTACCCTACAATAATCTCTTCGTTTGTTCTCCGCTATTAGTGACTTTGAGTAACTCTTTGTAGCATGTTGAGGGATAGTTATATGATCCAATTATGTTATTATTGTTGAGAGAACTTGCACTAGTGAAAGTATGAACCCTAGGCCTTGTTTCAATGCATTGCAATACCGTCTGTGCTCACTTTTATCATTAGTTACCTTGCAGTTTTTATATTTTCCGATTACAAAAATCCATATCTACCATCCATATTGCACTTGTATCACCATCTTTTCGCCGAACTAGTGCATCTATACAATTTACCATTGTATTGGGTGTGTTGGGGACACAAGAGACTCTTTGTTATTTGGTTGCAGGGTTGCTTGAGAGAGACCATCTTCATCCTACGCCTCCCATGGATTGATAAACCTTAGGTCATCCACTTGAGGGAAATTTGCTACTGTCCTACAAACCTCTGCACTTGGAGGCCCAACAATGTCTACAAGAAGAAGGTTGCGTAGTAGACATCAAGCAGTTTCTGGCGCCATTGCCGAGGAGGTGAGTGCTTGAAGGTATATCTTTAGATCTTGCAATCGAATCTTTTAGTTTCTTGTTTTATCACTAGTTTAGTTTATAAAAGAAAACTACAAAAAAAGGAATTGAGGATACCTCATATGCTTCATCTTTTTAATATCTTTCATGAAAATAAGGATTCCTATAATTGTGCTCAATTGCTAGAGGAAGAATGCATTAGAATGTTTGGCACTAAATCTTCGAATGATGAGCATGATTGCAATGTTGTTAGTATGAACTCTTTGAATATCCATAGTACTAATGATGATTGCACTAGTCATGATGAGAATGTCTCTTATAAGCATGTCAACTTTTGTGGAATACTGTAACGCCCTCGATGCGGCTATATCTCCCACGTGTCGAAGCACGACTTAGAGGCATAACCGCATTGAAAGCAATGTCGCAAGTGAGGTAATCTTCAAACAACCCATGTAATACATAAGGGACAGAGATACATAGTTGGCTTACAGTCGCCACTTCACACAATTACATGAATAAAATATTACATCAACTAGTTACAATCAAGGCCTCACTACGGAGCCAAAATAAAAGAAGAACCCCAAATGTGACAAGGTCCCCCGATCGATCCCAACTGGGCTCCACTACTGATCAACTAGAACGAAACAACACAAAGGACAAGATCTTCATCGAGCTCCTCCTTGAGCTTGGTTGCGACATCTGCACGGTTCAACGGCACCTGCAAGCTGGTTTTGGAAGTATCTGTGAGTCACGGGGACTCAGCAATCTCACACCCTTGCGATCAAGACTATTTAAACTTATGGGTAAGGTAAAGGTATGAGGTGAAGCTGCAACAAGCGACTAGCATATATGATGGATAACCTATTCGCGAAAGAGAGCGAGAAGAGAAGGCAAAAGCACGGTCGAGCAACTATGATCAAGAAGTGATCCTAGAACAACCTACGTCAAGCATAACTCCAACACCGTGTTCACTTCCCTGACCCCGCCGAGAAGAGACCATCACGGTAACACACACAGTTGATGTATGTTAATTAGGATGAACTTCAGGTTTTCTACAACCGGACATTAACAAATTCCCATCTGCCCATAACCGCGGGCACGGCTTTCGAAAGTTCAAAACCCTGCAGGGGTGTCCCAACTTAGCCCATCACAAGCTCTCACGGTCAACGAAGGATATTCCTTCTAGCGGGAAGACCCGATCAGACTCGGAATCCCGGTTACAAGACATTTCGACAATGGTAAAACAAGACTAGCAAAGCCACCCAGATGTGCCAACAAATCCCGATAGGAGCTGCACATATCTTGTTCTCAGGGCACACCGGATGAGCAAGACGTCGGGTAAGCCAGCCCAGAGTTGCCCCTGGTAGCCTCGGACATCGCTCAGTTCGACCAACACTTAGAGAAGCACTGGCCCGGGGGGGTTAAAATAAAGATGACCCTTGAGTCTGCAGAACCCAAGGGAAAGAAAAGGCTAGGTGGCGAAAGGTAAAACCAATGTTGGGCCTTGCTGGAGGAGTTTTATTCAAGGCGAACTGTCAAGGGGTTCCCATTATAACCCAACCGCGTAAGGAACGCAAAATCCGGGAACATAACACCGATATGACGGAAACTAGGGCGGCAAGAGTGGAACAAAACACCAGGCATAAGGCCGAGCCTTCCACCCTTTACCAAGTATATAGATGCATTAATTAGATAAGAGATATTGTGATATCCCAACAAGTAAACATGTTCCAACAAAGAACAACATCTCCATGTTCCAACAAGGAACAAACTTCAATCTTCACCTGCAACTAACAACGCTATAAGAGGGGCTGAGCAAAGCGGTAACATAGCCAATCAACGGTTTGCTAGGACAAGGTGGGTTAGAGGCTTGGTTCAACAATATGGGAGGCATGATAAGCAAGTGGTAGGTATCGCAGCATAGGCATAGCAAAAGAGCGAGCAACTAGCAAGCAAAGATAGAAGTGATTTCGAGGGTATGGTCATCTTGCCTGAAATCCCGCAAGGAAGAAGAACGAGTCCATGAAGAAGATAAACGGACGAAGTCGAACGGATGCTCACAAACGCGACGTTATCGGACCTAACCCGAAGAAGCAACACCGAAAAGAAGCAAACAACATAGTAAACAACCCACAAAGACATGGCATGATGCACAACCAAGTATGATGCATGTCCGGTTTTAACGAGGCATGGCATGGCAAAGTGCACAAACAAAACTACAAGTTAAGTGGAGCTCATTATGCATCGGGATGCATATTGAAAAAACACCACATTCCATTATTTAGTTCTCTCTCAGTTAGTTACTCAACAATATTAAATGTTGTTAGCATGGCAAGAGGGTGAAGCATAATAAAACTACCTAACTAGGCAAGTTTAAATGAGGTCGGAAACAATGAACAACAAATTCCGGTAAATCCCCATATGCATATTTTAGATTTGGTGCTGTTCTGCCCTAAACACAATTTTAGAGTTATTAAACATGCAAAGTAAAGCCATCATGTTAAACTAGGTATTTTTCTACCCCATTTACATATAAAAATTATTTAATTCGGAGCTACGGTTATTTAGTTATGAATTAAAGCATTTTAACATGGCATAGGAGTAAATTTAACCAAACATCATTTTAGACATTTTAAACATGGATGAAAATGACATATTAATAAACTATACAAAATTCTGAGCAACTTTCATATATAAATCATTTTAATCCGATGCACGAATTGTGAGTTATTATATGCATGAACATGAGGGTCTTTTCTGTAAAACTGCAGTCTCGGGATAAATGGCTAAAACGCAGATTTAAAAAAAAACAGGAACTGGGCCGAATTTGGCCGGCCCCAAAAGTGCACAGGAGCGGGGGCTACTCACCCTGGGCTGAGGCCCACTACGGAGAGGAGAGGGACGCGCTGGGCCTCGCTAGGTGGCGCTGGGCCGGAGGCGTGGCTGCGGTCCATGTAGGCGAAGGAAGGTCGTGATCAACGGTGACGGACGAGCTCCTCCCGTCCGAAGCAGAGGCGGGAACAGGCACGGCTGCGGCGGCCGGGAACGGGTCCGAGGCGGCGGAGCATGGGAAGATTGGCCGGATCCCGACGTGAACGCTGAGAGGGGGCGGATCCGCCGGCCAGCGCCTTGATCTGAAGCAGAGGAAGCCATGTCCTGGTTCTCTAGCGATGCAGCAACGACGGGGAGGCAGCAACAGAGGGCGACGGGGTCCTGACAAGGACGGAGTGCTCCAGCGAGGCACCAGATCCAGGAGCGATGGAGATGGCGGGGCGTCTCCATGCGGCGGCGGGACTTGGTCGGCACGAGCGTCGAGGAAGGAGCTCTGGCCGTGCTCCATGGCGCTGCGGCTCCTGTGCGAAGAAACCAGAGAGAGAGAACCGGGTGAGCGAGAGAGGGCAACGAGGGAGAGAAGGGAAGGAGAAGGCCGGAAGGGAGGCAGGGGCGCGCAGGGTCCTGCTGCAGGTGGTCGCCGGCTACGAGGGGGTTGGTTCGGTTAGAAATTCGAGGAGGAGTTTGGATTTGGGGAGGATCCCGAGGTGTGAGATGCTGGTGGCGGTGGGATGGGACAAGGGTCCTAATTTTTAGGGTTGTCCAAATAGACTAGGAGTGGAGTATATATATACCTCAGAGACTAGGTTAGGGGCTACCTCGTCCCTACGATCGCAATCGGACGATCGCGGATAAAATAGTTAGGGAGCCCAAATAAGAAAACGATGACGTTTTGTAGATGTTTGGGGATGATCCGGACACAACGGTGGCGACAGTCCGGGTCGGGTTCGGGGAAGTTTCGGACTAGGTTGCGAGGGGTCGATGCACTGTGCAAAGAGGGGTAGGCATGGGCCTAGGTGGATTGTGGAGAGCGGGTTGGTCTGAGTGAAGAGGGGAGAGATGCAGCCCGGCATGATTTCTGGAGACCGAAAACGTCCGACGAAAAGACCGGCTATACTGCCGCTATAGTTAATCGGTTGGGCTATCAAACGAACTCCGAATGTGATAAACTTGACAGGCGGTCTATGTACACTAAAATAAGACCGCACGCCAACTTTCAACCCATTCCGAGAACATTTTCCAGCCACTTATAAAATACTATTTCGGACATGCCGCATGCGCGTGCAAGTGTGGTTGGGCTCAGAACGGACAACGAACGGAATTGGGGGAACCCGGACGGATGCAGGTTTTGAAAACATGATGATGCAATGCACATGATGAGATGATGAAAAACAACACGCAAGCAAAAGACAAGGCAACAACAACGAATAACTGGAAGACACCTGGCGCAATGGTCTCGGGGCGTTACAACACTCCACCACTACGAGAGGATCTCGTCCTGAGATCTAGAATGGCACCAGAGGGAAAACGGAAGAGAAAAGAGAAGAGGTAAAACCAAGTTGCTTCTTTGACAAACGAGTGAAACCAAAGAACCTTGAGAAGTTGAACAAATTGAATGAAAGAATGTAATGGAGATGAACGAAGTTGAAAACACTCCGTTAGAAAAGAGGAACAAGGAAGAACAACTTCGGGCAGCACTTCGATTGGAAAGAAAAGGAATTGAATAAGAACTTGGTAAGATGAGAAGATACTTGATGAAATCACAACACACTGCCTCCGGAACTATTGAATGAATGGAACAAGGGGTAAGAAAAAAATCTCAGACAACACTCCAGTTGAAAAGAGATGCAAGGCTTGATAAGGCGAAAAGAACTTGAGCAGAATGGCGGCACACTCTGGTTAAATGGATAGGCATGAAAAGAACATGATATTTGAGCAAACGAGATGATGGGTGAATATAGCAGGAATACAAAGCCTCCGGAAGAAATGAAAGAATAGAAGTTGGATCGTCGGAACAAAAGAACAGAGAAGAAGACAACATCTTCTACCTCCGATGAGCTTGAAAAGCATTTTAAAAAGAATGGTCGCACGGAGTTGTTGGAAAACCAAAAACGAAAAGAATAAGCTTGATATGGTCTTAAGGAATACATCTCAAATTATGAGCTGACAACCTGCCACTCACGGGAAAAGTATTGGATCGATAAGAACAAGGAGACGAGAAAGCTATTTCACCGGGAGGATAAAAGAAGAACTTGGGTCATTTATAAGCACCATAATAGCAACAAACCTTAGAGAAGGCTTTAGGTGAAATAGAACCCAAGATAACTCCAATGACGAGATTGATGGATTTAAAATACCTCATTCATGACAACATGTGAATCATGAAACATGAACTAAAATTATCAAGAATGACATAATACCACCTCCAATGATACGGAAGAAAGAATTGCACTCCGGATTACAATATGAAGAAAGCTTGAGCTTCTTAGAAAAATCTCGATGAAAAACTTGGAGAAGAAATAACATCCTTTATGAACCATCATGTAGAACCTTCATGAAGAACTACGGTAACAAAAGGATGATCAAACAAAAGGAAAAGGAAGTTGAAAACACAAGGTGAAACCTTGTAATGTTTTAGATGGATCTCCGTGGTGATATAATTGCGAGAGCTTGGAACTCCGGAAAAGAAAAGATGAAACAAGTGAAACCGAGAATTTGAAGAACCTCCGGAATAGGGAATTAATCACTTGGATGAACAAGAATAAGAATTATGTTATGCTTGTCCTTCACCAATTAAATTGATGATATACCATGGATTTGGCACACTACTTATTCTCGTAGAAAGGATTAAGATAGATCTGGAGCAAACTTGAGAAGGTCTTCAACAAGTCACCGGTAGGATTGAGAAGAACAAATTAATATATACGATAACGACTAACGAGAACTCTTGCACGAACCACTGTTAGGATTGACAACGAATAAATAGATATGATAGCAAGGAAGAAAAATCCTGAATAGCCACCGTAAGAATTGGAAATGAACGAAGTAAAGGGATGAATCACTGGTAAGAATTAGCAAATGAACGAAGATGCTTGAGGGAATTTAGATGCAAGTGAGCGAAAAGATCACGAGCTGATTAGAGGATATTTGATTGATGCACCGGTAAGATTTGGAGAATGTGAGCTGCCAGCTGAAATGAGTAATATTTGAAAAGATGGCCTTCGGAGGAAAGAAATGGAAAACAACTCATGAAATGCTCTGGATGGGTGAAAAGAATTCTCACGATCAAAACAATTATGAGAGGATGGCCTCGAACTAGAACCATGAATCTCTGAGAGAGCGGATAAGATATGGAGGAAAAACTCTTCTTCGGTCATCAAAATCTGAGAATTATGATGAGAAACACCACCATGAATTATTTGGACACTCCGGAATGAAGAATGGAAAGGTTGAGCCAACGATGAAAAGAATTTGAAATATCTTGGAGAAACCCTCTGACTGATGAAAATTCATTCTTACGTCACACTTCAAAAGATTTGAGAATAGCTCCGGCGAAAATAAGAAGAGTCAGGTAAGATCCTGGGAAAGACCTGTGGGTTAGGGCCCACTGAAAAGAAACACCGTTGAACGATTACTTGAAGGAGAAATTGCACCAGTAAGAATTAAATGGCTTTAAAGAGATAACAACCTCGAAAAGAGCTTGAACGAAAGCAGAGTGGAAACACGAATCTTTGGGATATCTTGAGCACTCCGGAACAAATGAATAGCAAGCGAGGAATGATTATGAGCTGCACCGGCATAAGAAAAGCATTGGGCAAAAAGAAAAGACTATGCTCAATACCAAAGCTTGAATTGAATCCACCGGAGAAGAAAACGAGTGAAGAGTGACGAACTTGAAGCTCCGTTAGAATCTTCATGAGAATCACCGGGTAAGAACATGAAGGAAAAGAATGGAGAGGCTTCACATGAATCAAAGGATACTTGATTAAGAAATCTGAGTCCTTGAAGAAAAAGGGTGGGTGGCGGGAAACAAAGACAACTTGGGGGCGGATGAAACGAGCACCATTGAGAGAACTTAGAATTGAACTTGGAATGTTGAAGTGATCGGATCCACTTGAAGAGAAACACGCCGGTGAAAAAGATTGACAAGACAATCTCGATCATCAAGAAGGATTGGTGTCCACATCGGAGTATGAGAACACCGTTTGGGGAAGGTATGGAATCAACATTTGACTTCGAAGCAACTCGAATACCACAACTCAAAACAAAACAAAGGATTGGCTTGCAGAATAAGCCGGAACAAACATATGATAGAGATTTCGTCCAAAGTTTTCATGGTGGGGCCTACACGGGCTCGATCGTACAACACCATCATGTACAAGGCAGTGCACATGACATACGAGGCGTCCCCGAGTCGGCATAGCCAAGGACTCTTTAAGACACAACGAGACCACTGTAAAACCAACTGTGGATAGGCGGACCACTAGACGTTGAACCCCAATTTCATATCATACATCTGTCGGAAAGATATCCTAAGAGCTACTTGAATTCCCACCTATGAAACTCCTGAAATTTTCCCGGTTATGCAATCAGGTGTTGGGGATACAGGGGAAGCATAATATCTCACCCAAAACTAGCAAATCCTACATCCAGCTGTATCCATCCTTCAACACATAACCAAGAAACCTTCAGAAATCATCTACCTCAACCTTCGAAAAGCATCCGTTATACGAGTTATGGCAATACTCCCGAACTCCCGCCCCAGTACTGGGTGGCATCGAGGTTATCTCACCAACAACTGCATAAAAGAGATTTTTGATGTCGGCGAAACTAAACTCAGGTATTCCAGAACTGCAACGATAAAATTGTGACGACAACACCTCGGAGCTCAACTCCCCGGGACACTGCCACAACCCCTAAATGTCAGGAGGCACCAAGAACAATGTTCTCGTCACAAAACCATCGGAACGATTCCAAGATACCCGCGTGATCCTAAAACTTTTTAGTGAAATTTGAGAAGAGAAGAGTCAAAACTCTACGTCAGGATGCCTTACCAGAGCGATGAGGAGACTGGGAAGTAAAAAGAATTCCTAAACTCTCTGATATATAATTTCTAAATGACTCAAAACATTTTTCTAGACTCAACAACGGCTGCTAAAAATGATCAAGCAATGGGGGCTCCTAAGGTCGGGGAAGGCTCTGATACCAACTTGTAACGCCCTCGATGCAGCTATATCTCCCACGTGTTGAAGCACGACTTAGAGGCATAACCGCATTGAAAGCAATGTCGCAAGTGAGGTAATCTTCACACAACCCATGTAATACATAAGGGACAGAGATACATAGTTGGCTTACAATCGCCACTTCACACAATTACATGAATAAAGCATTACATCAACCAGTTACAATCAAGGCCCGACTACGGAGCCAAAATAAAAGAAGAACCCCAAATGCGACAAGGTCCCCCGATCGACCCCAACTGGGCTCCACTACTGATCAACTAGAATGAAACAACACAAAGGACAATATCTTCATCGAGCTCCTCCTTGAGCTTGGTTGCGACATCTGCACGGTTCAATGGCACCTGCAAGCTGGTTTTGGAAGTATCTGTGAGTCACGGGGACTCAGCAATCTCACACCCTCGCGATCAAGACTATTTAAGCTTATGGGTAAGGTAAAGGTATGAGGTGAAGCTGCAGCAAGCGACTAGCATATATGATGGATAACCTATTCGCAAAAGAGAGCGAGAAGAGAAGGCAAAAGCACGGTCGAGCAACTATGATCAAGAAGTGATCCTAGAACAACCTACGTCAAGCATAACTCCAACACCGTGTTCACTTCCCGGACCCCGCCAAGAAGAGACCATCACGGTAACACACACAGTTGATGTATTTTAATTAGGATGAACTTCAGGTTTTCTACAACCAGACATTAACAAATTCCCATCTGCCCATAACCGCAGGCATGGCTTTCGAAAGTTCAAAACCCTGCAGGGGTGTCCCAACTTAGCCCATCACAAGCTCTCACGGTCAACGAAGGATATTCCTTCTAGCGGGAAGACCCGATCAGACTCGGAATCCCGGTTACAAGACATTACGACAATGGTAAAACAAGACCAGCAAAGCCACCCAGATGTGCCGACAAATCCCGATAGGAGCTGCACATATCTCGTTCTCAGGGCACACCGGATGAGCAAGACATCGGGTAAGCCAGCCCAGAGTTGCCCCTGGTAGCCTCGGACATCGCTCAGTTCGACCAACACTTAGAGAAGCACTGGCCTGGAGGGGTTAAAATAAAGATGACCCTTGAGTCTGCAGAACCCAAGGGAAAGAAAAGGCTAGGTGGCAAAAGGTAAAACCAATGTTGGGCCTTGCTGGAGGAGTTTTATTCAAGGCGAACTGTCAAGGGGTTCCCATTATAACCCAACCGCGTAAGGAACGCAAAATCCGGGAACATAACACCGATATGACGGAAACTAGGGCGGCAAGAGTGGAACAAAACACCAGGCATAAGGCCGAGCCTTCCACCCTTTACCAAGTATATAGATGCATTAATTAGATAAGAGATATTGTGATATCCCAACAAGTAAACATGTTCCAACAAGGAACAACATCTCCATGTTCCAACAAGGAACAAACTTCAATCTTCACCTGCAACTAACAACGCTATAAGAGGGGCTGAGCAAAGCGGTAACATAGCCAATCAACGGTTTGCTAGGACAAGGTGGGTTAGAGGCTTGGTTCAACAATATGGGAGGCATGATAAGCAAGTGGTAGGTATCACAGCATAGGCATAGCAAAAGAGCGAGCAACTAGCAAGCAAAGGTAGAAGTGATTTCGAGGGTATGGTCATCTTGCCTGAAATCCCGCAAGGAAGAAGAACGAGTCCATGAAGAAGATAAACGGACGAAGTCGAACGGATGCTCACAAATGCGACATTATCGGAACTAACCCGAAGAAGCAACACCGGAAAGAAGCAAACAACATAGTAAACAACCCACAAAGACATGTCATGATGCACAACCAAGTATGATGCATGTCCGGTTTTAAGAAGGCATGGCATGGCAAAGTGCACAAACAAAACTACAAGTTAAGTGGAGCTCATTATGCATCGGGATGCATATTGACAAAACACCACATTCCATTATTTAGTTCTCTCTCGGTTAGGTACTCAACAATATTAAATTTTGTTAGCATGGCCAGAGGGTGAAGCATAATAAAACTAACTAACTAACTAGGCAAGTTTAAATGAGGCCGGAAACAACGAACAACAAATTCCGGTAAATCCCCATATGCATATTTTAGATTTGGTGATGTTCTGACCTAAACACAATTTTAGATTTATTAAACATGCAAAGTAAAGCCATCATGTTAAACTAGGCATTTTTCTACCCCATTTACATATAAAGATTATTTAGTTCAGAGCTACGGTTATTTAGTTATGAATTAAAGCATTTTAACATGGCATAGGAGTAAATTTAACCAAACATCATTTTAGACATTTTAAACATGGATGAAAGTGACATATTAATAAACTAGACAAAATTCTGAGCAAGTTTCATATATAAATCATTTTAATCCGATGCACGAATTGTGAGTTATTATATGCATGAACATGAGGGTCTTTTCTGTAAAACTGCAGTCTCAGGATAAATGGCTAAAACGCATATCTGAAAAAAGACAGGAACTGGGCCGAATCTGACCGGCCCCAAAAGTGCACAGGAGCGGGGGCTGCTCACCCTGGGCTGAGGCCAACTACGGAGAGGAGAGGGACGCGCTGGGCCTCGCTGGGTGGCGCTGGGCCGGAGGCGTGGCTGCCGTCCACGTAGGCGAAGGAAGGGCGCGGTCAACGGTGACGAACGAGCTCCTCCTGTCCAAAGCAGAGGCGGGAACAGGCACGGCTGCGGCGGCCGGGAACGGGTCCGGGGCGGCGGAGCATGGGAAGATTGGTCGGATCCCGACGGGAACACTGAGAGGGGGCGGATCCGCCGGCCGGCGCCTTGATCTAAAGCAGAGGAAGCCATGGCCTGGTTCTCTAGTGATGCAGCAGCGACGGGGAGGCAGCAGCGGAGGGCGACGGGGTCCTGACGAGGACGGAGTGCTCCGGCGAGGCACCAGATCTAGGAGCGATGGAGATGGCGGGGCGTCTCCATGCGGCGGCGGGACTTGGTCGGCACGAGCGTCGAGGAAGAAGCTCCGGCCATGCTCCATGGCGCTGCGGCTCCTGTGCGAAGAAACCAGAGAGAGAGAACCAGGTGAGAGAGAGAGGGCAACGAGGGAGAGAAGGGAAGGAGAAGGCCGGAAGGGAGGCAGGGGCGCGCAGGGTCCTGCTGCAGGTGGTCGCCGGCTACGTGGGGGTTGGTCCGGTTAGAAATTCAAGGAGGATTTTGGATTTGGGGAGGATCCCGAGGTGGGAGATGCTGGCGGCGGTGGGATGGGACAAGGGTCCTAATTTTTAGGGTTTGTCCAAATAGACTAGGAGTGGAGTATATATATACCTCACAGACTAGGTTAGGGGCTACCTCGTCCCTACGATCGCAATCGGACGATCCCGGATAAAATAGTTAGGGAGCCCAAATAAGAAAACGATGATGTTTTGTAGATGTTTGGGGATGATCCGGACACAACGGTGGCGACAGTCCGGGTCGGGTTCGGGGAAGTTTCGGACTAGGTTGCGAGGGGTCGATGCACTGTGCAAAGAGGGGTAGGCATGGGCCTAGGTGGATTGTGGAGAGCGGGTTGGTCTGAGAGAAGAGGGGAGACATGCAGCCCGGCACGATTTCCGGAGACCGAAAACGTCCGACGAAAAGACCGGCTATACTGCCGCTATAGTTAATCGGTTGGGCTACCAAACGAACTCCGAATGTGATGAAACTTGACAGGCGGTCTATCTACACTAAAATAAGACCGCGCGCCAACTTTCAACCCATTCCGAGAACATTTTCCGGCCACTTATAAAATACTATTTCGGACATGCGCGGGCGCGTGCAAGTGTGGTTGGGCTCAGAACGGACAACGGACGGAATTGGGGGAACCCGGACGGATGCAGGTCTTGAAAACATGATGATGCAATGCACATGATGACATGATGAAAAATAACACGCAAGCAAAAGACAAGGCAACAACAACGAATAACTGGAAGACACCTGGCCCAACGGTCTCGGGGCGTTACAAATACATAGAGCTTGCAAGTACACACCAAATAGGGAAGATAGATTTTGCAAGAGGCATAAGTATTTGGAAACTAAATGGTTGCAAGAAAGGCTAGATGTTTGTGCTGAAAATTTAAAATTTCTTTGCCATCCTTGTGAACTTTGCAATGAGCATGATCATTTAAATACCCAATGCAAATTGTTTCATGATCGTATCATGTCCAAAAATTGTGATGACTTGATTTCCCTTGCACATCATAATGAACTTAGTTTGCTTTTGGGTTATGAAGAAATGAAACGTATAGCTAAGGATATGACAGAATTTGTCCTTGATAAAGTTCTTGATTTTGATCTATAAGAAATTTTTATGTATTGTGCAGTGAATTGCATTGAAAATCCTTTTATTGTCAATTACATAAAGACAAGAAAACAAATATAAGATGAAGATAATGTTGATGAAAGGGAAGAGACTTCCCAATATCCTCCTATTATTTCTTATGATGAATCAGGTAACGAGGAGGAGCCTTCTAGTCAACAAATCTCATTAATAAGGAGCTCCAAAAAGAGGATTAAACCCACGCATAATGTGAAGAAGAAAAAGAAAAGACGGAGAAGTAAAGGTGAAAAGGTATCCCTCCCAAATGATGTTACTCCTATTACTCATCGTGATGATGATAATTGCTATACTATTGGTGCTATTCATACTATTAATGATGAGAGTGATTATGCTTATGATATGAAAAGGCCCAAGCTTGGGGATGCTATGTTTAATGAAGATGATATTTTTAGCCTCCCAAGTTTTGATGAACAAATTTATTATGATGATAGCATGCCTCTATCATCATTCTGGGAACGGGGGTCCCCAGACTTGCCTGCCTGCGGCCCACGGCGCGACTGTGATGCAGGCCTGTGTGGCCCATCTTCTTCAACAAGGCATCCAAGACCCTCGCGAGGGGCCAACCCTCGCGAGGAGGACAATGCAAGACCTCCTCAGGAGCGGCCTCACCAGGCTGCCTCGCAAGGAGCGGAGAAATCAAGGCAGGGCAAACCTCACGAGGCTCTCATGACGTGAGCCATGACGATCAAGATCAGGCGGGCGCTAGCGCGCGCAGCGTCCTTATTTCCTCTTTGGTGCTAAGGAGGCAAGCGCAGGCGCGGAGTACTGAGGCATCAAGCAAAGGTTTCCATATCAGTGCAAGGAGACCAAGACCAGCAGGACGGCAGGACGAAGGTCACCATGGAGCCCAAGACGGCGTCACCACCAGAGCCTTTCACAGGCGAAAACCGCTTTTGTCAGGATAAGTTGTACTAGTTGTTCCCTTTCAAATTGGTCGTTGTTGGCTCCCTTCCCGCTCAATATTTGGGGAGAGAACCAGGGCCTATATAAGTAGAACTAGACACCACAGTAGGGGGCATCTGATAACCCATTGAGAGGCATCTCACCCACGCAAGCTCACAGATCACAAGAACACCTCAACCTCAGGAGGTTGTTCTTCCCTTTGTAGTGTTCATCATCAGCCCAAGAGGCAATGCACCACCACCACACAGGAGTAGGGTATTACACCACAACGGTGGCCCGAACCAGTATAAATCTTGTGTCTTTGTGTTGCGAGTTCGCCGAGTTCGTCCGCGAGATCTTAGCGAGCTAGGGTGTGGATCGGTAGGGAGGAAATCTCCGCGTGCACCCCAGTGTTCGAACCTTGAGGGTTTTGTCGGAACCCGTGATCCGCCATTTGGCGTGCCAGGTAGGGGTGCGCTGGAACTTCCTTTCCGTCGTTTCGCGTCTAGTTGCTCCATTGTCTCCATGGCGGACGCTCGTCGTGCTTGTGCTGAGCGTCGGGCTGCCCTAGCCACCCGCGTCGCTCAGACAACTCCCGTGGGTGGGCCACCTCGTTGTTCTCCGTCTCCTGCCGCCAACGCCGCCACCGGCCCGGCAGGGAACGAGCAGCAAGCATCCTCATTGCACCCCTCGGTGCGACAGGACGGCCGTACCGCCACTCCATCCCTGACCCGGCCGGTTCCTCGTCCCACGCTCATCGCGCTCCCATGGACGCATGGGCCGCGCTCCTCATGGCGCACGAGCTCCTGTGCTACCACCCGGACGACGACCTCTACGAGGACTGGCTCGACCGCATCACCGAGCTCGTCCGTGCCGCAGGGGGCTCCCCTGCGTTGTCCCTCTCTCCGCCTCACCCTCTGCCAGCTACAGGAAACATAGCTCACGGAGCGCCTCCACCACCTCTGCCCCAAGACGGCGCCCTCGCGCCAAGGCACGTGGCTCCATGATGCAACCCGCCATGTCCGACGCTCGCGCGTGAAGAAAGAAGCTGCCAAGAAGTCCCTCGACCGCAAGAGAACGCTCCACCACTCCTCGCACCACCGCGCCAGGATCGTCTGCCATGGCAGGGGCCCGCGCCGCTCGCTGTGGCGGCACGTGGGCGTCAGGACCAAGCTCCACCTCCAAGACGGCCCCCGGCGACCATGACCAGCTGTCGCGCCTTCACCCCGAGCTACGTAGCGTCGCCTGGCCGGGCAAGTTTAAGCCAGATCTGCCTCCTCGCTATGACGGCACCCCCGACCCTGCGGAGTTCTTGCAGCTCTACGAGCTAAGCATCGAGGCGGCCAACGGCGAAGAGAAAGTCATGGCGAACTGGCTCCCTATGGCACTCAAAGACGGCGCCCGTTCGTGGCTCCTGAACCTGCCTCCGGGCTCGATCTCCTCCTGGGACGAGATGCGCGACCGCTTTGTTGCCAACTTCCAGGGCACTCGCGACCGCCCGCCGACCGCGGGTGACCTGCGCCGCACCAAGAAACAACCAGGAGAGACCCTCCAGAAGTACATCCAGCGCTTCAACAACATTCGTCTCAAGATCCCCAAGGTGACGGACGAGGCCATCATCTCCGTGTTCTCTGATGGCGTCCGTGACATCAAGATGAAGGAAGAGCTCGCTATCCACGAGGAGTTGTGCACATCTCAGGAGTTGTTCAACCTGGCGACCAAGTGCGCAAGAGCTGAGGAAGGGCGCCTCTCCCTCCTCGAGCTACCAGCTGCGGATCCGGAGGAGAAGAAAGCCAAGGCTAAGGACGTCAAGCGCAAGGGAGCAGCCATGCTCGCTGCGGAGCCGGACACCAAGCAAGGCAGAGACCAGCCCGAGTCATCCAAGAGCAGCCGGCCGTTCTGCGCCTTCCACAACCTGAATGCCCACAACACTAGCAACTGTCAAGAGCTCAGAGCCATTCGTGAAGGACGCTTCGGTCGACGCCCGAGCGCGGCGACTGGGGCTACGGCCGAGGAGGAGGACGTGGTGGCGGGCGCTGGGACGACCGTGGCCTGCGCCAGGAGTGGCGCGACCAGCCTCGTGAGGATCGCTGGCAGGATCATCCTCGCGAGGGCGCCTGGAGGGGCCAGCCTCGTGGGGATCGTCCTTAGGGCAATGCTAGTCTTCCCCCGCTGCCACCACCGCCAAGAAGGAATGATGACCACCATCAGGACGAGGGGGGTGGGGGCTTCCAGGAGCCGCGCGCTATCGCCTGCATCTTGGGCGGAGCCCAGGCCCCAGCCTCGCGGTGTATCTTCAAATAGTTTGCTCGTGAAGTGAATGCAGTCCTCCCCAAGATTGAGGCCACACATCCGCTCAGGTGGTCCTAGTGCGCCATCACCTTCGACTCGGCAAATCAGCTCAAGTGCGAAGCCACCGCTGGTGCCCTCCCGATGCTTTGCTCCCCAGTCATCAGCAACGTGCAAGTCACCAAGACCCTCATCGACGACGGCGCAGGGCTCAACGTCCTGTCCGTCGACACGTTCGACAACCTCCAAGTGTCGTATGACCAGCTCCAGCCTACCAAGCCTTTCTCAGAAATGACCGACGGTTCCACCACACCGATAGGGTAGGTCCGCCTCCCTGTCACCTTCGGAGAATGCAAGAACTACCGCACTGACTCATCGACTTCGACGTCGCGCACATCTGTCTGCCATACAACGCCATCCTTGGGTATCCAGCCCTGGCCAAGTTCATGGCGGTGACCCATCACGGCTACAATCTCCTCAAGATGCCAGGAAGCAGCGGAATCATCACGGTCCCATGTGAAGAAAGAGACGCGGTGTGCTCCCTCGAGCGTGCCTTTCAAGCTGCAGCAATCGACGACCCCAACAGCAAGGGCAAGGGCCCTCCAGAGGCCATCCCCAAGAAGAAGAAGAAGAAGAAGGTGCATCGTGCAGGGCCTCAGGAGGGTGGCGTCGCAGCTGGAACCTCGTCAGGATCAGCGCCCGCTCCAGAGGCGCCTCCCTCCATCGCATAGGAAGACGCGCCCAGCGCCCTCCTCGGGCAGGGCTCGGGAGCTCTCTTCTGGAGGGCCACAGACCTTGCCAACATCGGAAACCGATCTGGAATTGATGCAGCCCCAAATTCCCTGTCGCGTTCTTATTTTGTTCCCATGATTTTTGTACAGTGATTTTTTTCGATGGAAATAGTGTCTTTTATTCCAAACTCATAGAATTACAATCCTTAGCAATAAATTCAGAAATAAAAGGAGGGGATTGGTTAAGCCAGCACGTAGTGCTATCCCCAGATCTACCATAATTTGCTAAGCAATGTGCAACTTTGTTTTGATCACGAGAACCTTTAACACGAACAAACACCCTATTCTCCAGTAAACCTTTGATTTCTGCCAATAGATGATCATATGTTGATCTGTCCAGTGAATCATTAAACAGTGATGATAAAGCCGCCAAACAATCAGATTATAGCTGAACTAGTCGATTCGACCGTTGAATTGCGAGACTTACTCCTTCCATAATCGCATGTAACTCCGCTTCCAGCGCCTCATTACAGTGATAAATGTGCCGGTAAGCCGCAAAAATAACACCACCCTTGTCATCACGTAAAACCATACCTGATCCTGCAGCTCCGTCTTCCGCACAATAAGAACCATCAACAGAGAGAGCTACCCAGCCCGGCGGAGGAGCCGGCCAAGGAAGGCATGGCGATGATGACCGAGTTTTCTCGATCATTGGTTCCATCAACATTGGAGCTTTACCTTTGATCACCTCTTCCACAATCCTAAGGTGGTCGCAATCGCCTGATCGAACGGCAAGATATATCGGGAGCCTGGAGGTAGCGCACTCAAAAAGGGGCCGAGTCGATCGTGAGGATTGTGATTAACTGGTATGACTTACTATTTTGCCTTTTTAATTATTTTTTTGGAATTACTACACACACACGCATGAATCAGGTTTAAGGTGTTTGTTTTTTTAGAGCTCGATACCTTTTTGTAACTTGTTGCAAAATCCACCTAAATTTGATGTACTTGTGATTGTCCTAGTCACCCAAATTTACATGTACCTTTCTACTCCCTCTGTTCCTAAATATAAGTCTTTCTAGATATTCCAACAAGTGACTACATACGGAGCAAAATGAGTGAATCTACAATCTAAAATATGTCTAAATACATCTGTACGTTGTAGTCCATTTGAAATGTCTAAAAAGACTTATATTTAGAAATGGAGGGAGTATTTGTTAGGAGAGTGTGATGCATCGACTTAATCATGCACTAATCATACACGCAAATGCGGACGATTAAGATCATATACTCACGGGAAAATATCACAACACAACTCTAAACACAAATTAAAGTCATAAAAACTTTATATTACAAGCCAGGGGCCTCGAGGGTTCGAATACATAAGCTCTAATACAAACGAGTCAGCGAAAGCAACAATATCTGAGTACATACATAAGGTAAACAAGTCTACCTTAAGAAGGCTAGCACAAACATCAACAACGATTGAAAAGGCAAAACCTCCTACCTCGGAGCCTCCTAACTACTCTTGGTCGTCAGCGGCCTCCACGTAGTAGTAGGCACCCTCGGGGTAGTAGTAGTTATCGGTGGTGGCATCTGGCTCCTGGGATCCGTCATCTAATTGCAGCAATCCGGTATAGGGGAAAAGGGGTAGCAAAGCAACCATGAGTACTCATCCAAAGTACTCGCAAGACTTACGTCAAATCTAAACTAAGTATGCATCAGTATCAAAGGAATGGGACTATATCTTTAGTCTGGACTGCAGAAATGCCAGAAGAGAAGGGAAAGCCTAGCCTATCAAAGATTAGCATCTTGAAGCATCTTGTAGCATTAGAAGAGTGCAGATTAGCATAACATAAGTATGTTGTAACATTAATGCCCAGAGATCTTTTCTCGACTCCCTACGAGAAAGCAATCCCGGAGCCACCATATCCATTTAACATCTCTAGTATCCAGTTCTAGTTGTATCGATCAGGATATAACTCTGAGCGTCCGTTACCATGGACACGGCTATTAGAATATATTAACTTCCCTGCGGGGGTGCACAAACTTATCCAACACGCCCGATTAACTCCGGTCAGGCATACCATCAGATCATACACGGCCCCGGCTGATCGACACACCGTAGTCCTACATAGGCTCAACAAAGAGGCCAACACGTCGGTCTACATCCTAAGCGCGCAGGGGTCTTGGGCCCATCGCCCTTTGCACTCCTGCACATTGCGTGGACAATCGGGATCAGTCCTGGCTACCACTTTATACAAAGCAGATGCTTACGCAGACCACCCGAGTGCGTGCCGCTCAATCGCTGACGTCCAGAGAGCTTTCGGAGAAATGTACGGCGCAGAGTGCCCATACTTATTCCCGCATGGTGGTTAGTGCGGAAAGGCCAGAGGCCTACTCAGATCACATATCCAAACTGTGAGTCTCTTGGGAGCGCGCTGTAACGATCAATGATCCATGATATGTGGTCCTGTCACCCCGTCTCATGGACTTACGGCAAGGGCTAAGAATGCCCGGCCGTGCCGCGTAGTTATCTCGCGGGTACCCTCCAAGTCAACCTGACTCCACATCACTCGCAGGTACCCTCATGGTCAACCCGACTTCACATTTCTCTCACAGGTACCCCTCGGGGCCGACCCAACTTCATCATGGTTCTGGGGTAAATTCAAAGTAATTGTGTGTCCATAACACCAAGGGGAAACCCAAGGAATCACCCTCGATGGATTCCACTTGATGTAAACGTCAAGGTGAACTTGGAGGAATCACCCTCGAGGATTCACTCTTGATGTGTTGCACAACAGAGTCATTATCGAGAGTGGTGAAGGAGGAATCACCCTCTGTAGACCACAACTGATTAACCACACTACAGAGATCTCATAGGAAGTGCTATATGAGGTATTACCCTCGCCACTCGATAGTAACCCTGCAGTGTCGTACAACTAAGGGGTGTGATGTGATGTGATGTGCCGAGCTCTGTACATCGATCACATTGATCAAGTCATCGGTGGTAAAGCGAGGCCAACAGGGACAAGGTGAGGGGCCACTGGTGGATCACTAACCAACCTATACTAAGCATATATAGGATAAGCAGGTAAGGTAATAATAGCGGGTTACAAAAAAGAGGCTATGTATCAGAATAGGATCATACAAATACATTAGCAAAATCTAATGCAAGCATGATAGAAAAGGAACTGGGCGATATAGGAATGATCAAGGGGGTTTTGCTTTCCTAGAAGCTCTGTGAAAAGGGATTGATCGTCAGGAGTGTAGTCGATCTCGGGAGCAGCATCGGCCTTGGTGTCTACCGGAGAGAAGAGGGGGAAGAAACAATAAATATAAAGCAAACAAGTGCATCACAATGCATGACATGGCAATATGCAGTGCTAGGGTTGACCTAACGCGGTACTATACGTTATAGACGAAGCGGGAAAATATCTGGCAATGTTTTCCCGGCGTTTGGCATTTTTTGGACACATAAATCGGAGGGGAATGATCCATGTTCATCATTCTATAGGCATGTGAGAGATGAATGGATTGCATATTCGTATTCATTAGATTTTTCTGAGGAACTTTCGTATATAAATTATTTTCATCTGACTTATAGAATATGTTTATATGTTTTTCAAAGATGTAAACATTTTCTGAAATTATTATTATATAAAATAATTTGAAATTAGATTTACTGTGTCAGCATGATGTCAGCATGACGTCAGCAGTCAACCCAGCTGGTCCAGGTCAAACCTGACAACTGGGTCCCACATGTCATAGATAGAAAAGTTAACACAGTTTAATTTTAACTAAACTGGTTAATTAGGTAACTGGGCCCACCTATCACTGACTAATTAAGTTAATTAATTAATTTGAAATTGTTTTTTAGTTAATTAGGGGGTGGGCCCCACTTGTCAATGGCTGGAGCCGCCGAGTCAGCACAGTTGACTGGTCAGGGGACCCACTGGCAGTGACCCAGGTGGGCCCTAGTGGTCGGCCACATCGACGGGCAACGCCGGAGCTGCGCCGGCGGGCACAAAACGCGACAGAGGGCTCGGCTAGCGGCGAGATTCGGCTACGGGGTGTCTCCGGGCCCGTGGCTAGGGGCGTTCGATCGTGGGTGTCGAGCTATGTCAAATCGCGGCGGTGGCCGGGCTGGGGGTGGCCGGAAACGATGGCGGTGGGCGACGAGGGCGGCGGACGGAGTCGAGCGTGGTGGTGAACGGGGCACAGTTTTGCGTGGGGTCTGGCGCGTTCGAATAGGGCGACGAAGCCACGTCGAATGGAGGTGGTGGCGTCAACGGAGTTGGCTAGAGCTGGCAGCGGCGAGCGCAACGGCGATGGCGGGTTCGACCATGTCGTCGGGGGCGAGGTACGGGCACGAAGAGGGGAGATGGCACAGGGCTCACCGCGGTTCTGTAGGCGAGCAAAGCGGGCGCGGGGGAGGCTCGAGGTGGCCCGGATCCTCGACAGCGTGCGGCGGACCGAGGAGGAAGACAGTGGCGCTGCGGGCGCTTCGGTGGCTCCCGGCCCGCGTGGGTGGTCGGGGAAGACGAAGCGGACGACGGCCAACGTGATGGACACGACAGCACGGCTCGATAAGCTCAGTGGCCGCGGTGGGGTGAGGTGAGAGGAGGCAATGGCGCTCGGGCGAGGCGGATCCAAGGAGGGGAGAGGGAGGAGAGGGCGAGCGAGTGGGGAGAGCAAGCGGGGGCGAGTGGGAGAGAGGACCAAGGCGTCGGAGGGGGCGGCGTCCTTATCCTCCCGGCGGGGATGGCGAGGTGGTCGGGGGCGACCGCGGGTGCCCGGTCGGTCGAACAATGGAGGGGGGAAGACGACAGGGGGAGGTGCTGGGCCGGGCCAGCTGGCCTGTCCCTGTGGCCTTAGGCCCAGGGGCAGGGGGTGATTTCCCTTTTTTTCTCTTTTTCTTTTTGTTTACCTTTTATTTCTAAAAGCAAAATAGTTTTATAAAATACAAAACTTGCTCCTAAATTAGTGTTATTAACTGCCACAAAAAGTTTGGCACTAAATAAAATAGTTTATTTTTTTAATTTAAAAATCATTTAAATTATTGTTTTGGCCCCTGTTTTAAATATTTTAGGGCAAACCAACACTTTACAAAATGTTGGTTTCTTCGCAATAAGTATCTATGGATTATTTGCCACATTATGAACATTTTAATTTTCATGTTTGTGAATTTATTTATTTTGCGAATATGTGAATTTTTTTTATTTCACTTATGATTTGAATTTGAATTCAAAGTGGAATTTGAAATAAGATATTGAGACAGATGATCAAGCACTGTTTAGCAAATGAGTTAGCTTAATCAAGAGGGTTACTGTAGCTCATTACATAGGGGTGTTACGGAGAGGGACTTAGATTCAGACAAGTAAAAACCTGCACCTCTCCTTGTGTAGATTCAGATTGTTCTTTTTTGAATGTCCTATAGATTGCATGGCATTGTAATTAACCATTTCTATGTCCTTGAAAGAAAATCTGTAACTCGTGTTTTCAACCAACTTATTCTATGTTGTTCCTACATACAATTTTCTCCACTCCTTTTGCAGCTACGTAGTTAGTAAGCGACAAAACAAACATCGGGAAAAGTGGAGAGCGCATCCATAGCTCAAAAAACATCACACAAAGACAAACACAACCCACAAGGCCCAGACTAATGCCCAAAAGGGGAAAATACAATATTCGACAAGGAGGGCCGGAACAGGCTTACCCACATGCATAACATCAGCCGATTGAGACTTGATTTAGCCTGACTGTATTGAGTCCTAGCCACACCCATATTTTTATGCCATGTAGACTATCCACAAGACCACAAGCTTTTTTGGACTTTGTTTTTTTAATCGAATCTAGCAACCTACAACATCATAGCTCAATTTCAAATAAAAGTTGATTGCCACACATTTGTGGGCTGTCCTTAAGCTTAATGACTTATGGTCATCTCCCATGGTGTATAAGGATTTCCTGTAATGGTGCGGATTATCAGGGCATGGTTCTAGGCGCACCTGCTAAGCCATATAATTCTGAAAAATCTATTAAAAATCATACATTTGTGAAACTTTTTTTCCTGGCAAACATGGTTGAGTGTTCTACTCATGCATGAAGTTTCATGAAGAAATGACTTTGGTGTTCTTCTAGGCAAAAGAATATAAAATTTCAACTTTCAGAAAACTTGAGTACTAATTTTTATATATAACCAATTTTGTGTTCTCTCGCATAGAAGAACGGAAAGTCATTTCTTCACGAAACTTTACACGTGGGTATGACACTAGACCATATCCGTTACAAAAAAGTTTTACAGTTGTTTAACTCTTTTTTGCTATTTTTAAATATTTTCTAATGTGGGTGTGCATAGACCCAGGTTCCATTGGATAGTTTTGCTGCCCTTGGGGGTACTTTATTGCTTATGGACAGCCTTTTTGCACACTGTGGATATACACTAACAAAGAACTTTCTGCAACTAAGACTTTTGGGATCCACAAGTTTTAGACACATTCACTAAGCACTGCAAGAAGTATTTGCCTTCATTCTTTAAAGTTCAATAAGAAAAGTTATCATGCAATTGTTTTGTGGCCGTTATATTAATCAGAAATTAATAAGGCCACTCAATTAAGTAAAATATTCAAGCGTATAAGTGTCCGAGAAACGAAAATAATAGAGGATCTTTCAGATCTTGTGCAGGAGCAGAGGGACGGTTCAGTTAACAGAAAAATAGGACGAAATCATGTACACTTTCTTTGCCAGAAGAAGGAGATTCTGATTTCACGAATTGTATTTATATGATGTAAGTTCTTAGTTCTTACAAACGAAAATTATATACGTGAATGAAGGGATTCAACAATAAAAAGTGATCAACAAAGAGGAAGCAGAACAAAAACAGAGTCTATAATAATGTTCTAGTATTTCAGTTTCTATTAATATTCAGTTAACGCTTAGGCTAGTTTTCAGAGTCTAGGAAAGCACAACAAGGACCTTATTATTTATATGATGTATGTAAATTCTTATAAACAAAAATTAAATATACATGTAATGAGTGATGGACGAGAGGAAACACAACAAAAACATAGCCTATAATATTTTGGCACTTCATTTTCTAACAATGGTTACTGGATCACTTGTACATATCGTCTTCATCCTCATCAGATGCTACGATACTGTCGGCAGGAGCTTCTGCTGCTTGTGGCTGCGCCGGGAAGTGGAACTCCGTACCAAACCCCCTAGACCGCTGCAGCATCTGCGCGAAGGCCTGGTACTTCTTGATGTCGGTGTCGCTCACGCTCCTCCTTGCCTACTTCATCGACTGCTCAAAGTGAGGCGCCTTTACCTCAGCCACCTCCTCCTCTTCCTGCCCGCCGTCCACCTCCATGGTGTCTTTCCCCATCCTCTGCCTCTCCATGTCCTTTTCAATGTCTTCTCTGATGGCGTACTTGCACGCCCTCTGGCAGATCTCCATGATGTCGGCACCGCTAAAGCCGGCGGTGAACCTTGCGAAAGCACCGAGGTCCACGTCCTTGACCATGGGAGACTTCCTGAGGCAGGCCTTGAAGATCTAGTGCCGCGAGGCCTCGTCCGGCAAGGGGATGTAGATGAGCTGGTCCAGGCAGCCAGGACGGAGTAATGCCGAGTCAATAATGTCCGGCCTATTGGTGGCGCCGATGATGAAGATCGTCTTCTTGGCGTTCATGTCGTCCATCTCGGTGAGTAGCTGGTGTCGTGGTTCTGAGTCTGACAGTAGAATGGGGGTAGGGATGTAGAGGCAAGATCCTAGTTATGAAGGAGTTGTACACGCGAGTTTTACAAGTTCATGCCCTTCTCAGAGGAAGTAACAGCCCTACGTCTCGGAGCCCGGAGGCGGTCGACTGGATTATATGCGTGTGTGTTACAGGGGGTGCGAACCCTTGTCCCTGAGGAGGGGGGGTGGCTTATATAGAGTTCGCCAGACCCCTCTCGCCCTCAGTTACAAAGGGTTTAAGGTACATAAATATGGAGACGTTACTGGTAACGCATGTATTTAGGTGCTATAAATGACAATTAATCCTACAAGTAAATGCTCAACCGTTGTTCGTGCAGAGTGACTTTAGCTCTTCTGGCCGTCGAGCCACTTTTGCGACGGTCGAATGAGATTGATTCTTTCGAGTGGAACATCTATGTTCGAGTGGATGATGGTACTCTTTGAATGATCCTGTCTTTAGGGTGCTGTCCTAGGGGAGGATGTCTAGGTCAGGTCCATGACCCTACCCTAGGTACATAGCTTCATCATTAGCCCCCGAATGGTTCAGGGTTCGAGTGGAGAAGGAGTTGATAACCCCTCCAATTCAGCCTTTGTGCTTTGAGAATATCTCGCCCAGAGGTCGAACGAACCTTCATGATGGCTTCAACTGCTTGTTCAGTCGCCTTGATCCATTCTTGGTTTTGTCGAGTGAACTTTTTGTTGTTAAGTTTCGAGTGTTGATATGGAACAAATCTTCCGTCTGGCGGGTTGTTCTGCCGTGTGTGGATTTCATGGGATTCGAATTTTGGGAAGCGCGCCGGGCGGGGGAGGTCGCGGTAATCGGGGCGGATTAGGCAGGTCGCCTCGATTCCCGCGCCACCTTTTTTGCCACGTATCACGCGTGTGACTGTTGCGGGATTTGATAAGATCGCCGGGGCCTACAAGTCAATCACTCGGAAGTGTCCTTATATAAGGCACCGAACCAGGGCTTTTGAACAGTGCGCCCTCATTCCCCTTCCTCTTCCTCAGATTTCTCCGCTGCACCTGCTTCTGCTCTCGGCGCCATAGCTCCGCTCAGACTCGATTCACTGCCATGGGTAAGGAGAAGACGGTGGTGTTGGAGCGTGCGAAGAAGGCGACGACGAAGGCAAAAGGGAAGAGGACCAGCCGGGGTGGATCCTCGTCGAGGTCCGGCCTGCCGCCTGGCTGGATCCAGGGCGACTGGATCCGCTCGACGGTCAGACAGGATGACATCGACGATCTGGTTGAGGGGGGACTGATCCCCCACGAATCGGCGCGGCTCTCGGGGAACGAGACTGAGCCGCGGCCTCAGGAGGGTGAGTGCATTCTCCTCGCCACTCATGTCGACCGCAGATTTTCTTTGCCTCCCCACCCTTTCTTTCGTGGTTTCTTGAACTTCTTCGGGGCTCAACTCCACCACTTTACTCCAAACACCATCATGTACCTTGCTGCTTTCGTGTCCATGTGCGAGAATTTCTTGGGCTGCCGACCGCACTGGGGTCTCTTCAAGCACATATTCACATGTCGCTCCCAGACGGTCAAGAAGGCCAACCCGAGTGACGAGAAGACGCACGTGATACAGATGTGCGGGGGTCTTGGAATTCAAATGAGGAACAAGAGCACCTTCCCAGCTATGATCCTACCCGACTCGGTCCGGGGCTGGCAGTCGACCTGGTTTTACTGTAAGGACCAGCCGACCCCGGGTCAGTCGACTGGACTTCCTCCCTTTTCCATGGCTTGAGTGGAGAAGCCCTTCTCCTTGAGAGTGATCCCGGAAGAGAAGGTGCAGGTGAAGGTGTTGGTCGAGCGGGTCGTCCAACTTGTCCGTGACGGAGTGACTGGCATGGACCTGCTGGAGGTCTTCCTCAGTCACGCATCCAACCACTCCAAGCTCGTGACCATCCGATGTGGATGTACTCGGGACTCGAGGATTCCACTCGGATCCACCCAGAGGATGTTAGTGAGGACACAGTGGAGAAGTGGCTGACAGGTATTACCGGCAACAAGGATAATCCCCGGGGGTCCAGGAGGGTGGTTCCATTCGACCATTCGCGCCAGCCAGAACAGGTACAATTCTGCATTGTCGAGTGTCTTCTTGATTTATTATGTAACATCTTGTTGACAGTCGACTGTCTTTATTTTGTTCATTGTCTTTTCAGGCTCTTATTGATATGTACTCGATGCCCAATGGAGTGCAGGAGCAAAATGTCAAGGAAGGGGCGAGCATGGACGAGAGTGGCAAGTGGCACTCGGATGCAGAGGAGGACGAGGAGAGCGACGACCCGAGTGACAAAGAAGAGGTCGACTCGCCTCCTTGCAGGGAAAGGAGGTACAAGCACGCTCACGACCCAGCAAACACCCCTGACCTGGTGGCCGCACCGACTGGGCAGTCTTCAAAGCGCCCTCGAACGTCTTCTCCGGTGCCGATTGAGAAGGGACCGAAACAGCTCAAGACTGCGCCGCCTCCTGCGCCGAAACTATTGAAGGCCACATCCTCCAAACCGCCGAAGGCTTTGCCCAGAATCAAAGTGACCATTCCCACCATCTCCGGGTAATCATCTGACCCGCTCTTTTGGTCGACTTGAGCAATAGAACTTAACCGATTGAAAGTTGACATTTGCAGTGCTGCTACCTCTGGAACATCTTCCCGCTAATACCGAGACAAGGAAATGGAAGATGCAGTTACCTCCAACCCAGGTAAAATTCTCGTGATCTTGTTCTTGATTATTTGGTCGATCAGATTCTGGCGATTCACTTGGGGTCGACTAATTTATTTGCATCCCCACCCAACGTTATCGAGCTTCTGGATGATGATGAAGATGTGGCTCCGAGGCCCAGAAAGAACAAAAAAGTAGCGGCTGGCAAGACATCTCAGCCGGGACTGACGACGGAACTAACTATCCAACAACATGAAGATGCAGGTGGGGCCTCTGCGACTTTTGTTGTCCCATTGTCGAGTGAGCACCCTGCATCGTCGATTGTACCAGTGTTTCCTTCAGCCGCCCAACCCCATGCCTCGGAGCTCCAAGCTGCCGCATCTGGGCCGTCTGCCCCTTTCTTCACCAACTATCATGTTCCGGAAAGCCAGTCGGACGCCACCGCGAAGGCTATCCGTCAGGCTAACGTGATGATGGAGCGGATGAAGACGGTGCACGAGAACAGCCAGGCTGCTTATGATGCCAGCGCGGCTCTTCGGGCCAGTGTCCAGGTAAGTTGGCTTTCGACTGACCTTGTTCTATTAGGATATGCTACCTGAAATATTTTCTTTCATACAATATCTTATTGTTTGCGTCGAATCTATCCACCCACTGGGTGTTTTGTTGTTTTTCGTTTTGCGCTCTGTCACTCGGCCTGGGCGAGTGGGATCTGAACCGGTGGGGGCACGCTAAGTGCATCCACTGGGTGTAGTCCCCGAGACCGCAGTCGACTGCGGGCAGTCGACTGGGGTCTGAGTACTTTTCACTTTCCTTTCTTCCACTCGACCTGGGCGGACCGGCCGAGTGGGATCTAAACCAGTGGGGGCACGTCAAGTGCACCCACTGGGTGTAGTCCCAGAGAACGCGGTCGACTGCTGGCAGTCGGACGGGGTCTAAATAGTTCTTCTCTCTTTCCTTCTTTTTTTACTCAACCCGGGCGGACCAGTCGAGTGGGGTCTGAATCAGTGGGGGCACGCCAAGTGCACCCGCTGGGTGTAGTCCCCGAGACCGCGGTCGACTGCGGGTAATCGGCTGGGGTTTGAGCAAACTTTTAAGTTTTATTCACTCGGAAGTAAATAATCTTTGATCTTGTCGATTGACATGTCTTTTACCTTCTGCAGAAATCTTGTACTCTCATTTCTAAGTTCACCGAATTTGAGGGGAAGCAGAGGCAACTTAACCTTGACTTGGAGCTGGCCCAACAAAAGTTGAAGAAAGCTCAAGATGAAGTTGCTGGCATGGAAGGTAACTGTAACGCCCCGAGACCGATGTGCCAGGTGTCCTCTAGTTATTCGCTGTTGTTGCCTTGTCATTGCTTGCGTGTCATGCATTGCATATCATGTCATCATGTGCATTTCATTTGCATACGTGTTCGTCTCATGCATCCGAGCATTTTCCCCGTTGTCCGTTTTGCATTCCGACGCTCCTATCTCCTCCGGTGGTCATTTCTACCTTCTTTTCATGTGTGGGGGTTAAACATTTCCGGATTGGACCAAGACTTGCCAAGCGGCCTTGGTTTACTACCGGTAGACCGCCTGTCAAGTTTCGTATCATTTGGACTTCGTTTGATACTCCAACGGTGAACCGAGGGACCGAGAAGGCCTCGTGTGTGTTGCAGCCCAACACCCTTCCAAAGTGGCCCAAAACCCACCTAAACCTCCTCCATCATCTCGGTCGTTCGATCACGATCGCGTGGCCGAAAACCGCACCGCATTTGGACTCTCCTAGCTCCCTCTACCTATAAATATGTGTCCCTCCCGGATTTTGCGCGCAGATGAAACCCTAAAGATTTCCCCGCACGCCGCCGGACATGTCCGCGCCCGCCGGACGCGTCCAGCCACCACCTCACTCCGGTGAATCACGTCGCGACACGTCATCACCACTGCCTCCCACCTCCAATCATGCCTCTCCACCTCATCCGGCCGGCTCCTCTCTCTCTCCTCCGCCGCCGCGGCCCGCCCGGCCCGGATCTCGCCGGCCGCACCGCCCGGGTGCCCGAGACGTCGCGCCGCCCATCAGCCGCTGACTCCGCCGCCGGAGCATCGCCGGACTCCGCCGTCTTTGCCGGAGTTGCTCGCCGCCGGCCACCGCATCCCGCCGCCTTGCTCGCACGCCGCCTTCGCGCCTCGCCCCGGCCGCTCGCCGGAGCGCCGCAACCCGCGCATCGCCCCGCCCGCACCATGGGCCCCCTGCTCACCGGAGTGCTTCACGCTCGCTAGAGCGCCGCGGCCTGCCCTCGTCGAAGCTCCGCCATCCCACCGCTGCTCGCCCACGGGGCCCGAGCGCCGCCATCTTGGACGGATCCGGACCCGGGGAGCCAAGCCCCGCCGGACCCGCCGCTCCTTTGCCTTCCATGCCTCGCTGGAGTTCCTCCAACCGCCTCATCGGAGTTTGTGCCTCGCCGGAGAAGAAGGTGGACCGGATCCACCGGGAGTCCAACCAAACGGCCTCCCCGCGTGCCGATCCATTCCGTCCCGGATCCCTCCGTCCCGCATTGACTTTCGCGGAGGTATAATTTCACTAAGTCCCCGAGATTTCCATGTTTCAAATGCCCTTGTTCATCATGTCGTAACTCCGCATCCGTAGCTCCGTTTTGGGCGTGTAGCATTTGGGGTAGTCTTCTTTTATTTTGGTTCCGTAGTCGGGCCTTGATTGTATTTGGTTGATGTAATGCTTTATTCATGTATTGTGTGATGTGGCGATTGTAAGCCAACTATGTATCTCTTTCCCTCATGTATTACATGGGTTGTGTGAAGATTACCTCTCTTGCGACATTGCTTTCAATGCGGTTATGCCTCTAAGTCGTGCTTCGACACGTGGGAGATATAGCCGCATCGAGGGCGTTACAAGTTGGTATCAGAGCCTTCCCCGACCTTAGGAGCCCCCACTGCTTGATCGAATTAGCTGACATTGTTGAGTCTAGAAAAATGTTTTGAGTCAATTAGGAATTATATATCGGAGAGTTAGGAATTCTTTTTACTCCTCAGTCCCTTCATCGCTCTGGTAAGGCATCCTGACGTAGAGTTTTGACTCTTCTCTTCTCAAATTTCACAAAAAAAATTAGGATCACGCGGGTATCTTGGAATCGTTCCGATGGTTTTGTGACAAGAACATTGTTCTTGGTGCCTCCTGACATTTAGGGGTTGTGGCAGTGTCCCGGGGAGTTGAGCTTCGAGGTGTTGTCGTCACAATTTTATCGTTGCAGTTCTGGAATACCTGAGTTTAGTACGCCGACATCGAAAATCTCTTTTATGCAGTTCGTTGGTGAGATAACCTCGACGCCACCCAGTACTGGGGCGGGAGTTTGGGAGTATTTCCATAACTTGTATAACGGATGCTTTTCGAAGGTTGAGGTAGATGATTTCCGAAGGTTTCTTGGTTATGTGTTGAAGGATGGATACAGCTGGATGTAGGATTTGCTAGTTTGGGTGAGATATTATGCTTCCCCTGTATCCCCAACACCTGATTGCATAACCGGGAAAAATTCGGGAGTTTATAAGTGGGAATTCAAGTAGCTCTTAGGATATCTTTCCGACAGATGTATGACTTGAAATTGGGGTTCGACGTCTAGTGGTCCGCCTATTCACGGTTGGTTTTACAGTGGTCTCGTTGTGTCTTAAAGAGTCCTTGGCTATGCCGACTCGGGGACGCTTCGTATGTCATGTGCACTGCCTTGTACATGATGGTGCTGTACGATCGAGCCCGTGTAGGCCCCACCACGAAAACTTCGGACGAAATCTCTATCGTATGTTTGTTCCGGCTTATTCTGCAAGCCAATTCTGTGTTTTGTTTTGAGTTGTGGTATTCGAGTTGCTTCGGAGTCAAATGTTGATTCCATACCTGTTCCTAAGCGGTGTTCTCATACTCCGATGTGAATACTAATCCTTCTTGATAATCGAGATTGTCATGTAAATCCTGTTCCACCGGTGTGTTTCTCTTCAAGTGGATCCGATCATTTCAACATCCGCAAGATCAAGTATCAGTTCTTCTCAATGGTGTTTGTTTCATCCGTCTCCAAGTTGCCTTTGTTTTTCCCTCCCACCCACCCTTTTTCTTCAAGGACTCAGATTTCTTAATCAAGTATCCTTCGATTCATGTGAAGTCTCTCCATTCTTTCCTTCATGTTCGTGTCCGGTGATTCTCATGAAGATTCTAACGGAGCTTCAAGTTCATCACCCTTTACTCATTTTTTCTTCTCCGGTGGTTTAAATTCAAGCGTTATTGATCATATCTTTCTCCTCGTTTCAAATACCTTCTCATACCGGTGCACCTCATAATAATTTACTTCTCGCTATTCATTTGTTCGGGAGTGCTGAAGATATCTCAGAAGGCTCTTCTTGTCTTTCAAGATCAGTTCAACCTTTCTCGAGGTTGTTATCTCATTCAAGTCTTTTAATTCAACCGGTGCATTCTCTCTTTTAAATTGTTCAACGGTGTTTTTTTTGAGTGGGCCCTAACCCACAGGTCTTTTCCTAGGATCTTACCTGACTCTTCTAATTTTTCCCGGAGCTAGCCTAAATTCTTTCGAAGTTTGACGTAAGAATGAATTTTCATCAGTCAGAGGGTTTCTCCAAGATATTTCAAATTCTTTTCATCATTGGCTCAACCTCTTTGTTTCGATTCTTCCGGAGTGTCTAAACAATTCATGGTGGTATTTCTCGTCGTAATTCAAAATTTGAAGACCGAAGAAGATTTTCTCTCAATCCTGCTCCATTCTCTTCAAGATTCGTGATTCTAGTTTATTGCCATCCCCTCATAATTGTTTTGATTATGAGAATTCTTTTCACCCATTCGGAGTAATTCAGGAGTCTTTTCAGTTTGTTTATATGAAGGCCATCAATTCAGGATTATTCATTCCATCTTTCAGCTCTCATTCTCCAAATCTAACCGGTGCATCATTCAAGTATATTCTCTAATCAGTTCATGATCTCTTTGTTCTCTTGTATCTAAACTCTCTCATGTATTTTCGTTCATTCTCAATTCTTACGGTGGTTCTTCCAAGATTTTGTCTTCCTTCGTTCATCATATCAATTTATTCGTTGTTTCAACCCGACCGATGGTTCATGGAAGACCTTTCCAAGTTGACGCTATATCTATCTTAATCCTTTCTACGAGAATAAGTAGTATGCCAAATCCGTTGTTTGTCATCAATTTAATTAGTGAAGGATATGCTTAATATAATTCTTATTCTTGTCCCATCCAAGTGATTAATTCTTTTTTCCGGAGTGGTTCATCATATCATATTCTCAGTTCGAGATGCTTTACCTTTTTCTTTCCCGGAGTTCCAAGCTCTATTTATCACGAAGATCCATCTAAATCGTTACAAGGATTCAACTTGTGTTTTCAACTTCTCTTTCCTTTCGTTTGACCATTCTTTTGTTTACCGGAGTTCTTCATGAAGGTTCTACATGATGGTTCATCAAGGATTTAATCCCTTCTCTAAGTGCTCATCAAGATTCTTTTCAGAGGAACTCAAGCATTCTTTATCTGGCATTTTAAAGTGCAATTCTTTCAACCATTTCGTTTGAGGTGGTATTATGTCATTCTTGATAACTTGAGTTCGTGTCTCATTATTCACATGTTGTTAAGAATGAGCTATTTTAAAGCCATCAATCTCGTCATTGGAATTATCTTGGGCTATATTTCACCTAAAACCGTCCCTAAGGATTGTTGCTATTTATGGTGCTCATATAAGACCCAAGTTCTTCTTTCATCCTTCCGGTCAAATAAGTTTCTCGTCTCCTTGTTCTTATCAATCCAATTCTTTTTCCCGTGAGTGGCAGGTTGTCACCTCATAATCGGAGATGTATTCCATAAGACCATATCAAGCTTATTTTTTCGTTGTTGGTTTTTCCAACAAGTCCGTTCTAGCATTTGTTGTAAGCGTGCTCACTCAAGATCCTGTTTCCCTTCGCTCATTCCATTCCATTCTATTCTTTTGTTCCGGAGTCATGGTGATGTTTTCTCTCTTCTCTCATCATCTTGGATAGTGTTCTTTTCATGCCTATCCATTTAACCGGAGTGTTGTGCCCTTTTGCTCAAGTTCTTTTTGCCTTATCAAGCCTTGCATCTCTTTTCAACCGGAGTGCTGCCCGAATTTGTTCCTACTTGTTCCTCTTTCTTAACGGAGTGCTTTCAACTTCGTTCATCTCCGTTGTATTATTCTCCCGGAGTGGCTTAACCTCTTCAAGGTTCGTGGTTTCACTCGTTTGTCAATGAAGCAACTTAGTTTTACCTCTCCTCTTTTCTCTTCCGTTGTTCCTCCGGTGCCATTCTAGATCTCGGGACGAGATCCTCTCGTAGTGGTGGAGTGTTGTAACGCCCCGAGACCGATGTGCCAGGTGTCCTCTAGTTATTCGCTGTTGTTGCCTTGTCATTGCTTGCGTGTCATGCATTGCATATCATGTCATCATGTGCATTTCATTTGCATACGTGTTCGTCTCATGCATCCGAGCATTTTCCCCATTGTCCGTTTTGCATTCCGGCACTCCTATCTCCTCCGGTGGTCATTTCTACCTTCTTTTCATGTGTGGGGGTTAAACATTTCCGGATTGGACCGAGACTTGCCAAGCGGCCTTGGTTTACTACCGGTAGACCGCCTGTCAAGTTTCGTATCATTTGGACTTCGTTTGATACTCCAACGGTGAACCGAGGGACCGAGAAGGCCTCATGTGTGTTGCAGCCCAAAACCCTTCCAAAGTGGCCCAAAACCCACCTAAACCTCCTCCATCATCTCGGTCGTTCGATCACGATCGTGTGGCCGAACACCGCACCTCATATGGACTCTCCTAGCTCCCTCTACCTATAAATATGTGTCCCTCCCGGATTTTGCACGCAGATGAAACCCTAAAGATTTCCCCGCACGCCGCCGGACGCGTCCAGCCGCCACCTCACTTCGGCGAATCATGTCGCGACACGTCATCACCACCGCCTCCCACCTCCAATCATGCCTCGCCACCTCATCCGGCCAGCTCCTCTCTCTCTCCTCTGCCGCCGCGGCCCTGCGGGCCCAGGCGCGGCCCACCCGGCCCGGATCTCGCCGGCCGCA
>NC_041380.1:454543917-454546325 GCF_002162155.2 Triticum dicoccoides
GCCCCGGCCGCTCGCTGGAGCGCCGCAACCCGCGCATCGCCCCGCCCGCACCATGGGCCCCCTACTCGCCGGAGTGCTTCACGCTCGCCGGAGCGCTGCGGCCTGCCCTCGTCGAAGCTCCGCCATCCCGCCGCTGCTCGCCCACGGGGCCCGAGCGCCGCCATCTTGGACAGATCCGGACCCAGGGAGCCAAGCCCCACCGGACCCGCCGCTCCTTTGCCTTCCCTGCCTCGTTGGAGTTCCTCCAACCGCCTCACCGGAGTCCGTGCCTCGCCGGAGAAGAAGGTGGACCGGATCCACCGGGAGTCCAACCAAACGGCCTCCTCGCGTCCCGATCCATTCCGTCCCGGATCCCTCCGTCCCGCGTTGACTTTCGCGGAGGTATAATTTCACTAAGTCCTCGAGATTTCCATGTTTCAAATGCCCTTGTTCATCATGTCGTAACTCCGCATCCGTAGCTCCGTTTTGGGCGTGTAGCATTTGGCGTAGTCTTCTTTTATTTTGGTTCCGTAGTCGGACCTTGATTGTATTTGGTTGATGTAATGCTTTATTCATGTATTGTGTGATGTGGCGATTGTAAGCCAACTATGTATCTCTTTCCCTCATGTATTACATGGGTTGTGTGAAAATTACCTCTCTTGCGACATTACTTTCAATGCGGTTATGCCTCTAAGTCATGCTTCGACACGTGGGAGATATAGCCGCATCGAGGGCGTTACAGTAACTGCATGTCAACTGTTCACATCGATCGTCTTTTTTAAAAATATTTCTTCGATCTCTTGTTTGATCCGATTGCTTATCTTGCAGAGAAAATGAGGTTGGCTCTGGAAAAGAAGGACTTGGACCTTGCGGCTGCGCAGAAGGAGGCTCAAGATAAGACTGCTCTTGCAGACCAGTAGCTGGCTTCGGTCGGATTGCTGGAAGAAGAAGTAAGCAAGCTGAAGTCCTCTCTCACTGAATCCAACCGAGAGGTAACTCGTCTGAAGAAGGATAAGATGGCTCTGAATGAGAAGTTGGAATTTACGACTCGCAAGAGAAATGACGTGGAAGCTTATTTGAGAACTCTTGCCAAGAAGCTCTATCTTATGCTGGAAGGTACTCCTTTTAATCCGACTGCTTTACTGCTTGCGAGTTAATCCTGTCCAGTCGACTCACTAACTCTTTGACTACAGAATTCTGCCAAAACTTTGACGAGGAAACTGGACGGGTCGAGACGGGTTTAGACCCTATCGTTTCTCCAGTCAGTGACGAGGTTGCCATGAATGTGCTTCGACTAGAATCCCGTGTCGCCAGTGTCACAAGTTACCTCGCTCGTCTGAAGGTGGCAGTTTCACGGATCGACTCCTCACTCTGGCCAAGGGTGACGCTTCAAAATGACCTCGAATCTCTGATGACTCGACTGAACGAGGTTCCTGGTCGAGTGCAAGAGTGGAAGAAGTCCTCTTCCCAGTGTGGTGCTGACGTGGCGTTGTCCTTGGTAAGAGTCCACTTCAAAGAAGCTCGCGAAGACAAGCTGGCGGCGATCAAGGTCGCCAACGCCAAAAGGCACGATTTCCGGTCCTTTATGGAGACTTTCATAGCTGCCGCCACTCGGATTGCAGATGGAATCGACTTGGACGAATTCGTTGAACCTACCAGCCCTCCTCCTGCCGAATGAACAAACTTGAGATTTAAACTTGCCTTAAATTTGCCTCGGGATGCCGAGTGGTTGATGTAACCATTAAACTCCTTCGGGCATGATGCTCGAATACTTTTGATCCGTCGCCTGGAATTTTTTGGATCTGTCTGAACTTGGTTTATTTTTGAATATGTTTGTATTTGCCTTCGCATGGAATTTGCTCTTTGGGATGTACCTGAAGTGGAGAGTTCAATCAACTTGTGCCTCGTCGTCCCTGCGGGCAGGGATGGGGCGCATGTTGTATTTGTGGCGTAGCTCGGAGAAGAAGGTCGCGGTCGACCTGGACCTCGTCGTCCTTGCGGATGGGGATGGAGCATTCGTTGTACTTGTGGTGTAGCTCGGAGTAGAAGGCCGCGGTCGACCTGCACCTCGTCGTCCTTGCGGATGGGGATGGAGCATACATTGTACTTGTGGCGTAGTCCGGATTTTACAAACTTAGGCGAGTACTCGACTGCAGCTAAGCCCCCGAGTGAGAGGATTGCTCACCACTCGGTAGGATTTTAAACTTAGGCGAGTACTGGACTGCAGCTAAGCCCCCGAGTGGGAGGGTTGCTCGCCACTCGGTAGGATTTTACAAACTTAGGTGAGTACTGGAATGCAGCTAAGCCCCCGAGTGAGAGGGTTGCTCACCACTCGGTAGGATTTTACAAACTTAGGCAAGTACTGGACTACAGCTAAGCCCCCGAGTGGGAGGGTTCCTCACCACTCGGTAGGATTTTACAAACTTAGG
>NC_041380.1:454546988-454561659 GCF_002162155.2 Triticum dicoccoides
GGGTTGCTCACCACTCGGTAGGATAACTTTTTAACTTAGGCGAGTACTGGACTGTAGCTAAGCCTCCGAGTAGGAGGGTTGCTCACCACTCGGTAGGATTTTACAAACTTAGGCGAGTACTGGACTGCAGCTAAGCCCCCGAGCGGGAGGGTTGCTCATCACTCGGGAGGATTTTTTTAAACTTAGGCGAGTACTGGACTACAGCTAAGCCTCCGAGTGGGAGGGTTGCTCACCACTCGGTAGGATTTTAAACTTAGGCGAGTACTGGCCCGCATCTAAGCCCCCGAGTGAGAGGGTTGCTCACCACTCGGTAGAATTTTTTAATCTTAGGCGAAACGGATTCGCAGCTAAGCCCCCGAGTGAGAGGCTTGCTCACCACTCGGTAGGATTTTCTTTTGAACTTAGGCGAAACGGATTCGCAGCTAAGTCACCCACTGGGGGATTTCAGACGCAAATAAAAGCAACAACAATCGTTTAAGAGGATTGTAAAGCTCTTGTCTTTGATAAACAAATTACTAAGGTATTTCTTATTACATTTTATTCGAACGAGTACTTAAGTATAAAAGGGGAGGAGCAGCTCCGCATTCCAAGCCCGTGGCTCGTCCTTCTTATGCTCGACATCATGAAGGTGGTATGCTCCATTGTGGAGCACTCCGGTGACAATGAAGGGACCTTCCCAAGCCGGGGCGAGCTTGTGTGGTTTCTGTTGATCCACTCGAAGAACCAAGTCACCCTCTTGAAAGGCTCGACCCTTCACGTGTCTAGCATGGAATCAACGCAAGTCTTGTTGATAAATGGTCGACCATATCAAAGCCATCTCCCTTTCCTCCTCTAGGAGGTCGACTGCGTCTTGCCAAGCTTGTTCTGCTTCATCTTCAGAGAAAAGCTCAACTCGTGGTGCATTATGAAGCAAGTCACTCGGTAGAACAGCTTCAGCCCCATAGACCAAGAAGAATGGAGTTCGACCAGTCGACCGATTGGGAGTTGTCCTCAATCCCCAGATAACTGATGGAAGTTCATCAACCCAGGCGCCCGCTGCATGCTTGAGATCTCGCATCAGTCGGGGTTTCAGTCCTTTGAGAATCAGGCCATTTGCTCTTTCCGCTTGTCCATTCGACTGGGGATGGGCGACTGAAGCATAGTCGACTCGTGTGCCTTGTGAGGCGCAAAAGGTTCTGAACTCATCGGAATCGAAGTTCGATCTGTTGTCAGTGATGATGCTATGCGGAACTCCATATCTGAATATCAACTCTCTGATGAAGCTGACAGCAGTATTAGCTTCAAGATTCTTAATAGGCTTGGCTTCGATCCATTTGGTAAACTTGTCGACTGCTACAAGCACGTGAGTGAAGCCACTCCTACCAGTCCTCAGTGGACCAACCATGTCCAATCCCCAAACAGCAAAGGGCCAGACGAGTGGAATGGTCTTCAGGGCTGATGCAGGTTTGTGCGACATATTGGAGTAGAACTGGCAGCCTTCACATCTGTCGACTATATCTTTCGCCATTTCATTTGCTCGTGGCCAATAAAATCCAGCTTGATATGCTTTAGCCATGATGGTCCGAGAGGACGCATGGTGACCACAGGTCCCCAAATGGATGTCATGGAGGGTCACTCGGCCTTCTTCTGGTGTTATGCATTTCTGGCTGACCCTAGTTGCACTTTCTCTGAACAGTTGTCCTCTTATTACAGTAAAGGCTTTGGATCGACGGACGATCTGTCGAGCCTCTTCTTCATCCTCTGGGAGCTCTTTCCTAAGGATATATGCAATGTATCGCATTGTCCAGTCGGGAGTGATGACCAACACCTCCATGATCAAGTCGACCACGGCTGGGACCTCGACTTCAGTCGGATCTGTGGCACTCTTCGGCTACGGGGGCTCTTCAGCGAAGGGATCTTCTTGAACTGAAGGTGCATGAATATGCTCCAGGAACACATCACTGGGAATAGCTTCTCTCTTGGAGCCTATCTTTGCTAAATCATCTGCTGCTTGATTTTTCAGTCGAGGTACATGATGGAGCTCTAACCCCTCAAACTTCTTTTCCAACTTCCTCACCGTGTTGCAGTAACCAGTCATGGCTGGGCTTCTGACGTCCCACTCCTTCATCACTTGATTGACTACCAAATCTGAGTCGCCATAGACCATGAGGCAATGGACGCCGAGTGAGATGGCCATACGCAACCCATACAAGAGTGCTTCATATTCTACTTCGTTATTGGAGGAATCAAAGTCAATCTGGAGGACATATCTGAGCTTGTCTCCTCGGGGGGATACCAGTACCACCCCAGCACCGGAACCATTCAGCATCTTGGAACCATCAAAGAACATGGTCCAGTGCTCCGAGTGAACTTGGGTCCGCAGTTGTTATTCAATCTGTTGGAAATATGCCCTAGAGGCCATAATAAATTAGTTATTATTATATTTCCTTGTTCATGATAATCGTTTATTATCCATGCTAGAATTGTATTGATACGAAACTCAGATACATGTGTGGATACATAGACAACACCATGTCCCTAGTAAGCCTCTAGTTGACTAGCTCGTTGATCAATAGATGGTTACGGTTTCCTGACCATGGACATTGGATGTCATTGATAACGGGATCACATCATTAGGAGAATGATGTGATGGACAAAGACCCAATCCTAAGCCTAGCACAAGATCATGTAGTTCGTATGCTAAAGCTTTTCTAATGTCAAGTATCATTTCCTTAGACCATGAGATTGTACAATTCCCGGATACTGTAGGAGTGCTTTGGATGTGCCAAACGTCACAACGTAACTGGGTGGCTATAAAGGTACACTACAGGTATCTCTGAAAGTGTCTGTTGGGTTGGCACGAATCGAGACTGGGATTTGTCAATCCGTGTAAACGGAGAGGTATCTCTGGGCCCACTCGGTAGGACATCATCATAATGTGCACAATGTGATCAAGGAGTTGATCACGGGATGATGTGTTACGAAACGAGTAAAGAGACTTGCCGGTAACGAGATTGAACAAGGTATCGGGATACCGACGATTGAATCTCGGGCAAGTATCGTACCGCTAGACAAAGGGAATTGTATACGGGATTGATTAAGTCCATGACATCGTGGTTCATCCAATGAGATCATCATGGAACATGTGGGAGCCAACATGGGTATCTAGATCCCGCTGTTGGTTATTGACCGGAGAGTCATCTCGGTCATGTCTGCATGTCTCCCGAACCCGTAGGGTCTACACACTTAAGGTTCGGTGACGCTAGGGTTATAGAGATATTAGTAATAGGTAACCCGAAAGTTGTTCGGAGTCCTGGATGAGATCGCGGACGTCACGAGGAGTTCCGGAATGGTCCGGAGGTAAAGAATTATATATAGGAAGTGCTATTTCGGCCATCGGGACAAGTTTCGGGGTCACCGGTATTGTACCGGGACCACCGGAAGGGTCCCGGGGGTCCACCGGGTGGGGCCACCCACCCCGGGGGGGCACATGGGCTGTAGGGGTGTGCACCTTGGCCTATATGGGCCAAGGGCACCACCCCCAAGAGGCCCATGCGCCAAGAGATAAGGAAAGGAAGAGTCTAAAGGGGGAAGGCACCTCTGAGGTGCCTTGGGGAGGATGGACTCCTCCCTGGCCGCACCCTTCCTTGGAGGAAGGGCCAAGGCTGCGCCCCCCCCCTCTCCCTTGGCCCCATATATAGTGGGGGGAAGGGAGGGCAACCTAACCTAAGCCCTGGCGCCTCCCTCTCCCTCCCATGACACATCTCCCTCCTCCCGCAGCGCTTGGCGAAGCCATGTTGGAATCCCGCTACTTCCACCACCACGCCGTCGTGCTGCTAGATCTCTATCAACCTCTCCTCCCCCCTTGCTGGATCAAGAAGGAGGAGACGTCGCTGCTCCGTACGTGTGTTGAACGCGGAGGTGCCGTCCGTTCAGCGCTAGGATCATCGGTGATTTGGATCACGACGAGTACGACTCCATCAACCCCGTTCTCTTGAACGCTTCCGCGTGTGATCTACAAGGGTATGTAGATCCACTCCTCCCTCGTTGCTAGATGACTCCATAGATAGATCTTGGTGACACGTAGGAAAATTTTGAATTTTTGCTACGTTCCCCAACAGTGGCATCATGAGCTAGGTCTATGCGTAGTTTCTATGCACGAGTAGAACACAAAGTAGTTGTGGGCGTTGATTTTGTTCAATATGCTTACCGTTACTAGTCCAATATTGATTCGGCGGCATCGTGGGATGAAGCGGCTCGGACCGACCTTACACGTACTCTTACGTGAGACTGGTTCCACCGACTAACATGCACTAGTTGCATAAGGTGGCTAGCGGGTGTTTGTCTCTCCCACTTTAGTCGGATCGGATTCGATGAAAAGGGTCCTTATGAAGGGTAAATAGCAATTGGCATATCACGTTGTGGTTTTTGCGTAGGTAAGAAACGTTCTTGCTAGAAACCCATAGCAGCCACGTAAAACATGCAAACAACAATTAGAGGACGTCTAACTTGTTTTTGCAGGGTATGCTATATGATGTGATATGGCCAAAGGATGTGATGAATGATATATGTGATGTATGAGATGATCATGTTCTTGTAATAGGAATCAGGACTTGCATGTCGATGAGTATGACAACCGGCAGGAGCCATAGGAGTTGTCTTTATTTATTATATGACCTGCGTGTCATTGAACAACGCCATGTAATTACTTTACTTTATTGCTAACCGTTAGCTGTAGTAGTAGAAGTAATAGTTGGCGAGACAACTTCATGAAGACACGATGATGGAGATCATGATGATGGAGATCATGGTGTCATGCCGGTGACAACGATGATCATGGAGCCCCGAAGATGGAGATCAAAAGGAGCAAAATGATATTGGCCATATCATGTCACTATTTGATTGCATGTGATGTTTATCATGTTTATACATCTTATTTGCTTAGAACGACGGTAGTAAATAAGATGATCCCTCATTAAAATTTCAAGAAAGTGTTCCCCCTAACTGTGCACCGTTGTGAAAGTTCATCGTTTCGAAGCACCACGTGATGATCGGGTGTATAGATTCTTACGTTCGAATACAACGGGTGTAGATGAGCCTAGCATGTACAGACATGGCCTCAGAACACATGCGAAACACTTAGGTTAACTTGACGAGCCTAGCATGTACAGACATGGCCTCGGAACACAAGAGACCGAAAGGTTGAGCATGAGTCGTATGGTAGATACGATCAACATGAAGATGTTCACCGATGTTGACTAGTCCGTCTCACGTGATGATCGGACACGACCTAGTTGACTCGGATCATGTAATCACTTAGATGACTAGAGGGATGTCTATCTGAGTGGGAGTTCATAAGATGAACTTAATTATCCTGAACATAGTCAGAAGGTCTTTGCAAATTATGTCGTAGCTCGCGCTTCAGTTCTACTGTTTAGATATGTTCCTAGAGAAAATTTAGTTGAAATTTGATAGTAGCAATTATGCGGACTAGGTCCGTAAACTGAGGATTGTCCTCATTGCTTCATAGAAGGCTTATGTCCTTAATGCACCGCTCAGTGTGCTGAACCTCGAACGTTGTCTGTGGATGTTGCGAACATCTGACATACACATTTTGATAACTACGTGATAGTTCAGTTAAACGGATTAGAGTTGAGGCACCGAAGACGTTTTGAAACGTCGCGAAAAATATGAGATGTTTCGAGGGCTGAAATTGGGATTTCAGGCTCGTGCCCACGTTAAGAGGTGTAAGACCTCCGACGATTTTCTTAGCCTGCAAACTAAGGAGAAAAGCTCAATTGTTGAGCTTGTGCTCAGATTGTATGAGTACAACAATCATTTGAATCGAGTGGGAGTTGATCTTCCAGATGAGATAGTGATGTTTCTCCGAAGTCATTACCACCAAGCTGCTAGAGCTTCGTGATGAACTATAATATATCAGGGACATATATGATGATCCTTGAGATATTCGCGATGTTTGACACCACAAAAGTAGAAATCAAGAAGGAGCATCAATTGTTGATGGTTGGTGAAACCACTAGTTTCAAGAAGGGCAAGGGCAAGAAAGGGATACTTCATGAAACGACAAGTCAGTTGTTGCTCAAGTGAAGAAACCCAAAGTTGAACCCAAGCCCGAGACTAAGTGCTTCTGTAATAAGGGGAACAGCCACTGGAGCAGAATTACCCTAGATACATGGTAGATGAGAAGGCTGGCAAGGTCGATAGGAGTATATTGGATATACATTGTGTTAATGTGTACTTTACTAGTACTCCTAGTAGCACCAGGGTATTAGATACCGGTTCGGTTGCTAAGTGTTAGTAACTCGAAATAAAAGCTACGGAATAAACGGAGACTAGCTAAAGGTGAGCTGACGATATGTGTTGGAAGTGTTTCCAAGGTTGATATGATCAAGCATCGCACGCTCCCTCTACCATCGAGATTGGTATTAAAACCTAAATAATTGTTATTTGGTGTTTGCATTGAGCATAGACATGATTGGATTATGTCTATCGCGATACGGTTATTCATTTAAGGAGAATAATGGTTACTCTGTTTATTTGAATAATACCTTCAATGGTCTTACGCCTAAAATGAATGGTTTATTGAATCTCGATCGTAGTGATACACATGTTCATGCCAAAAGATATAGGATAGTAATGATAGTACCACCTACTTGTGGCACTGCCACTTAAGTCATATCGGTATAAAACGCATGAAGAAGCTCCAAGATGGATCTTTGGACTCACTCATTTTTGAAAAGTTTGAGACATGCGAACCATGTCTATTGGTGTATATGCATGAAGAAACTCCATGCAAATGGACCGTTTGGACTCACTTGATTTTGAATCACTTGAGACATGCAAATCATACCACATGGGCAAGATGACTGAAAGCCTCGTTTTCAGTAAAATGGAACTAGAAAGCAACTTGTTGGAAGAAATACATCTTGATGTGTGCAGTCCAATGAGTGCTGAGGCGTGTAGTGGATATCGTTATGTTCTTACTTCACAGATGATTTGAGTAGATGTTGAGTATATTTACTTGATAAATCACGAGTCTGAATTATTGAAAGGTTCAAGTAATTTCAGGGTGAAGTTGAAAGATCATCGTGACAAGAGGATAAAATATCTATGATATGATCATAGAGATGAATATCTGAATTACGAGTTTGGCACAGAATTAAGACATTATGGAAATTGTTTCACAACTAATATAGCCTGGAACACCATAGTGTGATGGTGTGTCCGAACATCATAACTGCACCCTATTGGATATGATGCATACCATGATATCTCTTATCGAATTACCACAATAGTTTATGGGTTAGGCATTAGAGACAACCACATTCACTTTAAAAGGGGCACCACGTAATTCCGATGAGATGACACCATATGAACTATGGTTTAGGGAAACCTAAGCTGTCATTTCTTAAAAGTTTGGGGCTGCGACGCTTATGTGAAAAAGTTTCAGGCTGATAAGCTCGAACCCAAAGCGGATAAATGCATCTTCATAGGACACCCAAAACAGTTGGGTATACCTCCTGTCTCAGATTCGAAAGCAATAAGGGATTGTTTCTAGAATCAGGTCCTTTCTCGAGGAAAAGTTTCTCACGAAAGAATTGAGTGGGAGGGTGGTGGAGACTTGATGAGGTTATTGAACCGTCTCTTCAACTAGTGTGTGGCAGGGCACAGGAAGTTGTTCCTGTGGCACCTACACCAATTGAAGTGGAAGCTTATGATAGTGATCATGAAACTTCAGATCAAGTCACTACCAAACCTCGTGGGATGACAAGGATGCGTACTACTTCAGAGTGGTACGTAATCCTGTCTTGGAAGTCATGTTGCTAGACAACAATGAACCTACGAGCTATGGAGAAGCGATGGTGGGCCCGGATTCCGATAAATGGCTCGAGGCCATAAAATCCGAGAGAGGATCCATGTATGGAAACAAAGTGTAGACTTTGGCAGAACAGCTCGATGGTCGTAAGGCTGTTGAGTGCAGATGGATTTTAAAAGGAAGACGGACAATGATGGTAAATGTCACCATTAAGAAAGCTCGACTTGTCGTTAAGATGTTTTCCGACAAGTTCAAGGAGTTGACTACGATGAGACTTTCTCACTCGTAGCGATGCTAAGAGTCTGTTGGAATTATATTAGCGATTACTGCATTATTTATGAAATCTTGCAGATAGGATGTCAAAGACCATTGTTTCCTCGACGATTTTCTTGAGGAAAGGTTGTATGTGATACAACCGGAAGGTTTTGACAATCCTGAAAGATGCTAATAAGCATGCAAAGCTCCAGCAATCCTTCTAAGGACTGGAGTAAGCATCTCGGAGTTGGAATATATGCTTTGATGATGATCAAAGATTTTGGGTTTATACAAAGTTTATGAGAAACTTGTATTTCCAAAGAAGTGAGTGGGAGCACTACAGAATTTCTGATGAATATATGTTGTTGACATATTGTTGATCAGAAATGACGTAGAATTTCTGGAAAGCATATAGGGTTATTTGGAAAATGTTTTTCAATGGAAATCCAGGATTAAGCTACTTGAACATTGAGCATCAAGATCTATAAGGATAGATCAAAACGCTTAATAGTACTTTCAAATGAGCACATACCTTGACATGATCTTGAAGGTGTTCAAGATGGACCAGTCAAAGAAGGAGTTCTTGCCTGAGTTGTAAGGTATGAAGTTAAGACTTAAAGCTCGACCACGACAGAAGAAAGAGGAAGGACGAAGGTCGTCCCCTATGCTTTTGTCATAGGCTCTATACGGTATGCCATGCTGAGTACCGCACCTGATGTGTGCCTTGCCACATATCTGGCAAGAGGGTACAAAGGTAATCTAGGAGTATATCACCAGATAGCGGTCTAAATTATCCTTAGAGGAATAAGGATATGTTTCTTGGTTATGGAGGTGATAAAAGAGTTCGTCGTAAAGGGTTACACCGACGCAAACTTTGACACTAATCCAGATTATTCTGAGTAGTAAACTGGATTCGTATAGTAGAACAGTTATTTGGAATAGCTCCAAATAGAACGTGGTAGCTGCATCTACAAGATGACATCGAAAATTGCGAAGTACATACGGATCTGAAAGATTCAGACCCGTTGACTATAACATCTCTCACAAGCATAACATGATCAAACCCAGAACTCATCGAGTGTTAATCACATGGTAATGTGAACTAGATTATTGACTCTAGTAAACTCTTTGGGTGTTAGTCACATGGGGATGTGACCATGAGTGTTAATCACATATCGATGTGAACTGGATTATTGACTCTAGTGCAAGTGGGAGATTGTTGGAAATATGCCCTAGAGGCAATAATAAATTAGTTATTATTATATTTCCTTGTTCATGATAATCGTTTATTATCCATGCTAGAATTGTATTGATAGGAAACTCAGATACATGTGTGGATACATAGACAACACCATGTCCCTAGTAAGCCTCTAGTTGACTAGCTCGTTGATCAATAGATGGTTATGGTTTCCTGACCATGGACATTGGATGTCATTGATAACGGGATCACATCATTAGGAGAATGATGTGATGGACAAAGACCCAATCCTAAGCCTAGCACAAGATCATGTGATTGTACAACTCCCGGATACCGTAGGAGTGCTTTGGGTGTGCCAAACATCACAATGTAACTGGGTGGCTATAAAGGTACACTACAGGTATCTCCGAAAGTGTTTGTTGGGTTGGCACGAATCGAGACTGGGATTTGTCACTCTGTGTAAACGGAGAGGTATCTCTCGGCCCACTCAGTAGGACATCATCATAATGTGCACAATGTGATCAAGGAGTTGATCACGGGATGATGTGTTACGAAACGAGTAAAGAGACTTGCCGGTAACGAGATTGAACAAGGTATCGGGATACCGACGATGGAATCTCGGGCAAGTATCGTACCGCTAGACAAAGGGAATTGTATACGGGATTGATTAAGTCCTTGACATCGTGGTTCATCCAATGAGATCATCGCGGAACATGTGGGAGCCAACATGGGTATCCAGATCCTGTTGTTGGTTATTGACCGGAGAGTCATCTCGGTCATGTCTGCATGTCTCCCGAACCCGTAGGGTCTACACACTTCAGGTTCGGTGACGCTAGGGTTATAGAGATATTAGTATGCAGTAACCCGAAAGTTGTTTGGAGTCCCGGATGAGATCCCGGACGTCACGAGGAGTTCCGAAATGGTCCGGAGGTAAAGAATTATATATAGGAAGTGCTATTTCGGCCATCGGGACAAGTTTCAGGGTCACCCGTATTGTATCGGGACCACCGGAAGGGTCCCGGGGGTCCCCCGGGTGGGGCCACCCACCCCGGGGGGCCACATGGGCTGTAGGGGTGTGCGCCTTGGCTTATATGGGCCAAGGGCACCAGCCCCAAGAGGCCCATGCGCCAAGAGATCAGGAAAGGAAGAGTCCTAAAGGGGGAAGGCACCTCCGTGGTGCCTTGGGGAGGATGGACTCCTCCCTGGCCGCACCCTTCCTTGGAGGAAGGGCCAAGGCTGCGCCCCCCCCCCCTCTCCCTTGGCTCTATATATAGTGGGGGGAAGGGAGCGCAACCTAACCTAAGCCCTGGCGCCTCCCTCTCCCTCCCATGACACATCTCCCTCCTCCCGCAGCGCTTGGCGAAGCCCTGTTGGAATCCCGCTACTTCCACCACCACGCCGTCGTGCTGCTGGATCTCTATCAACCTCTCCTCCCCTCTTGCTGGATCAAGAAGGAGGAGACATCGCTGCTCCGTACGTGTGTTGAACGCGGAGGTGCCGTCCGTTCGGCGTTAGGATCATCGGTGATTTGGATCACGACGAGTACGACTCCATCAACCCCGTTCTCTTGAACGCTTCCGCACGCGATCTACAAGGGTATGTAGATCCACTCCTCCCTCGTTGCTAGATGACTCCATAGATAGATCTTGGTGACACGTAGGAAAATTTTGAATTTATGCTACGTTCCCCAACACAATCCACTCGGCGAGGAAATCCGCTATTGCCTGGGATTGATAGCTTTCTTTGCCTCGAACTTGATATCTAAGGGAAGGAGTTCAATCGCCCACTTTGCCACTCGACCAGTTGCATCTTTGTTGTTCAGAATCTCTGATAACGGAGCGTCGCTAATGACTGTAATGGAGTGATCAGAGAAGTAATGTGCAACCTTCTTCGTGGTCATATAAATCACATAAACAAGCTTCTGATAATGTGGATATCTTTGCTTTGATGGAGTCAAAACTTCAGAGACATAGTATACTGGGCGCAGAACTTTGTAGGCTTTTCCTTCTTCTTCCCACTCGACGGTAAGTACTGTACTGATGACTTTTCCAGTGGCTGCAATGTAAAGCAGTAAAGATTCTTTGCTGATTGGAGCAGCAAGCACCGGCTGGGTGGAAAGCAGGGCTTTGAGCCCTGCAAATGCTGCATCAGCTTTAGGAGTCCACTCGAACTTATCTGACTTCTTCATCAGTCGGTAAAGAGGCAGTGCCTTTCCACCAAGGCGAGAAATGAATCGACTTAGGGCGGCCAAACAACCAGTAAGCTTCTGGACATCATACACACGCACAGGGCGTTTCATCCGGAGTATGGTACCCACTTTCTCTGGGTTAGCGTCGATCCCTCGTTCGAAAACGAGAAAACCGAGTAATTTTCCGCCTGGAACTCCAAATGTGCACTTTGATGGATTAAGCTTGATATCAGACCTTCTGAGCTTGGCAAAGGTTTCAGCAAGGTCAGCCAGTAGGTTGGAACCTTTATGTGACTTGACCACAATGTCATCCATGTATGCTTCCACATTCCGACTGATCTGAGTGAGCAAGCACTTCTGAATCATCCGCATGAATGTGGCTCCGGCGTTCTTCAAACCGAATGGCATAGTGACATAACAGAAGCACCCAAATGGGGTGATGAAAGCTGTTTTTATCTCATCGGGTCCATACAGACGGATCTGATGATACCCGGAATAAGCGTCCAAAAAGGACAAACGCTCACACCCCGCAGTCGAGTCGACTATTTGGTCAATGCGAGGGAGAGGAAAGTGATCTTTCGGGCAGGCCCGGTTGATATGTTTGAAGTCGATGCACATGCGAAGTGAGTCGTCCTTCTTTGGGACCATGACAACATTAGCTAGCCACTCGGAGTGGTAAATCTCTCGAATTAACTCAGCTGCCAGAAGTTGAGTCACTTCTTCACCGATTGCCTTCCTCTTCTGTACGGCGGACCGTCGAAGATGTTCTTTGACTGGTTTCACTTTTGGGTCGACTCACAAACGATGCTCAGCCAGTCCCCTAGGAACACCTGGCATGTCAGAAGGTTTCCATGCAAAGATGTCCCAGTTCTCACGGAGGAACTGGATGAGCGCTTCTTCCTATTTGGAGTCGAGTGTTGTTGAAATGTGAGTCAGAGCAGCATTGGGATCCATTGGATGAATATGAATCGGCTTCGTTTCACCAGATGATTGGAATGCTGAATCTGTGGCAGGCTTCTTAGCTCGCAACAAATCACTCGGATCTGCATTTTTTGATACTCCTGCAACTCCACTACTGCCATCTATGCATCAGCGATCTTTGAGCCCTTCTGGAAGCACTCTTCTGCCTTCTTTCGACTCCAGTGATAGTGATCACCCCTTTAGGACCAGGCATCTTCAATTTGAGGTACACGTAACATGGTCGAGCCATAAAACATGCATAAGCTAGCCTGCCTAGAATAGCATGATAAGCACTCTGGAAATCCACAACTTCAAATGTCAACTTTTCTTTGCAGTAATTCTTGGAATCACCGAAAACTACATCAAGGGCGATTTGACCGAGTGACGCAGCCTTCTTGCCAGGAATGACTCCATGGAAACTCATGTTACTTTTGCTGAGTCTGGACATCGGAATGCCTATTCCTTTCAACGTCTCTGCATATAGTATATTCAGACCACTGCCACCATCCATCAGAACCTTAGTCAATCGAGTGCCTTCGACTACTGGGTCGACCACCAACACTTGCCTCCCAGGGGTGGCTATGTGCACTGGGTGATTGGATTGGTCGAATGTAATGGCAGTCTGAGACCACTTCAAAAAACTGGGTGTCACCGGAGCGACCATGTTCACTTCTCTGTTGATGACTTTCAGTCGACTCTTACTCTCAACGTCAGCGAAAATCATCAGAGTGGAATTGATGTGGGGGTAACCATCATCGTCCTCCTCCTCATCCTCAACTTTGTCTGCTTCCTTCTCCTTTTCCTTGGGTTGTTTCTCTCGGAATTGCTGGATTAGGAGTCGACACTATCGAGTGGTATGCTTCGGGTAAATGAGATTACCCTCTTCATCTTTTTTGGTGTGAATGTGGCATGGTAAATCTAGCACATCATTTCCATCTTGATCTTTTACTTTCTTGGGGTTCCACGGCCCTCTGGGCTTCCCTTTGAACTTTCCTTGAGTCACGACTAAGGCTTCACCAGGAGTGGCTGGCTCGGCTTTGCGCTTCTGCTTTTGATTGGAGTTTCCTCCTCCGGTTTCGTGGGCGACTGTTTTGTGCTTGCCACTCCGGAGTCGGTCTTCTTCTTCACCATTGGCGTACTTGGTGGCAATCTCCATCATCCGAGCCAGAGTCATATCTCCTGTCCGACCGAATTTCAGATTCAACTCCCGATACTTGACGCCTTTTTTGAGGGCACAAATTGCCTGGTGATCAGACACGTTCTCCACCATGTGGTGCAATGTGATTCATCTCTGGATATAATCCCTCAAAGTTTCATTCGGTTTCTGAATGCAACACTGTAATTCTGTCAGCCCTGCCGGCCATTTGCAAGTACCTTCAAATGTTTTGACAAATACTCGGGCAAGATCTTTGTAACACCCCGAATGTAATTTACCTTATATGTATTCCAACTCTTGCCGTTTCCGGCACTAAGTTATTTCATTTCGTCGTTGTCGGGTTTTTGCCTCCATGTGTTGTTGTCTTTGTCATGCATCTCATATCATGTCATCATGTGCATTGCATTTGCATACGTGCTCGTCTCATGCATCCGAGCATTTTCCCCGTTGTCCGTTTTGCATTCTGGCGCTCCTATGTCCTCCGGTGGCCCTTTCTACCTCTTTTCGTGTGTGGGGGTTAAACTTTTTCGGATTGGACCGAGACTTGTCATGCGGCCTTGGTTTACTACCGGTAGACCACCTGTCAAGTTTTGTGCCATTTGGACTTCGTTTGATACTCCAACGGTTAACCGAGGGACCGAAAAGGCCTCGTGTGTGTTGCAGCCCAACACCTCTCCAAACTGGCCCAAAACCCACCTAAACCTCTCCCATCATCTAGAGCGTTCGATCACGATCGCGTGGCCGCAAAACGTGCTCTATTTGGAGACTCCTAGCTCCTCCTACCTCTATAAATAGATCCCTCCACAAAAATTTCGGATCCCTACACACCCCAAACCCTAGTCCCTTCTTCCTTCGCACGCCGGACAAAGTCCGCCGGTGCCGGACGTGTCCGCCCGCTGCCGCCAACCAATCCGCAGGCGCCACCTGTCCTGGGCGGGACCGCATCGCCGCCGACCGCGCCAGGCCCGCGGGGCCCGGAGCAGTCCTCCTGGCCCGTTCCTTCCGCCGCCCGCGCCTCAGAGGCGCGCCTGCGACGTTCTCTCGCCGGCTCGCCGGCGCCGCCGACCAGAGGCGTCCTCACCGCCGCCCAGCTCGCCG
>NC_041380.1:454562046-454677305 GCF_002162155.2 Triticum dicoccoides
GTCGCCGCACCACCACCGAGGCGCGCCGCCCTGCCGCCTCTTCCTCTCCTTGCCGGCGCACCTTCGTCTCCGGCCACCTCCTGCAGCTCTGGCGTCGTCCCCGTCTCCGGTGAACCTCGGGAGTCGTGCACAACTACAGTGCCCTGGCCAGATCCAGATCTGAAACCTCCCTCGGTTGACTTTTTCGTCCCTAACCCTAGCATTTTTGCATACTTTGGCATGCCATAACTCTGCATCCGTAGCTCCGATTCGTGCGTGTAGCATATCAAAATGTTTGTCTCGACGAGTACATCATTTCATCTTATTGCATCATTTTTATTTGAGCTCATCTTGATGCCTGAAATGCTGTTGGAAGAGGGCTATGTGATGAATTTGTCAGATCTGTTTCAGCAAATAGACTTTTGTCATTTTTCCCATGATTAATGTGTGCATGCTATGATCCTGAGCTCTACATGTGTTTTGATGAATGTCATATTATCTTTACAGAGGTGCTTGCCATGTATTTTTGTGATCTATGTGGTGACTATCACAAGCATGCAAAGTAGCATAATCGTTGATGCTGATTTCAGGGACTTCATTTTGCACTAAGTCCTTGTCCTGCTTTTGTTTTTATGTCATATGTTCATGTTGTTTCCTAGTGATCCGTGCCTCTTTTGAGGATGATCAGTAAGGATGTTTTGTTAACATTGTGGTGCTCTATCCATCCATGTCTTTGTTTGCAATTATGGAGCACCCTAGCTTGAGTCAATCGAGTTCTACTTTTGCTATAAAATGATCCTGGCAGATTGTTGACATGTTTAGCGATTTTGCCGGGGTTGTTTCTATTGATCTGTACATGCTATGTTGTTGTTCTTGCCATGTCTAGCTTCTATTCCATGTCTTCTTGATGGGTGTATGCTTAGTTTCTCATGTCATGCTCTGTAGTGAGTGCATCGAGCTCGTAAACATGCCTACTTGTTAACTGTTTTGCATGCTCCGGTTTTTCACTACGTCTGAATCTGTTTATGTTTTTGCTATGTTCACATGCTTGCAATTGTATTTTCTGATCCCTTTTGGCTCAAGGTCACTAAGGGACTTTTGTTATATTCTTAGAGTAGCTTCATGCCATGCCTTTATTTTCCATGATATGTTCTTGTAGCATGTAGTTTTCATGCTCTAAAGATTGCTTCCTGATGATAAATTCCAGACTTGTGTTAATTTCACTAAGTCTGAAACCTGTTATCATTTGCACTTTTGCCATGCTTGTTTGAACCTGTTAATGGATGAATTAGCCGTAGCTCAGTGTTCTTCTTTTGTCAAGCTTCATGAGTGGATCCCTTCCATGTATTTTGTTGTTATGTTTGAGTGCTGTAGCATGTTGTTCTTGTTGCATTTAGATGGCTACTTGCTGATTATCGCAGACCGGTGCCATATTTGTTTTGCTTGCCATTTCCAAACCGTGCATCCGATTCCGGTGATCTTTATATCGATTTCAACCGAAATCAACTCACCTTTCCAGTGGCACTCTTGGTTTTCCAAGTTGAGGCCAGGTTCAATCATTCCTTTGCAAATCTTGCATATGCATCACATACCGCATCCCGCATATCATACCATGTTGCATCATGTTGCTCGAGCATTGCACGTGGTTGATTGTGCTCCTTTTGCTAGTGTTCTTGTTTGGGTAGAGCCGGGAGACGAGTTCGTGAACAAGGAGCCCGTTGAGTTCGCTTACGACGATCAAGGCAACTCAGAGTACTTTGCAGGCAAGATGACCATACCCTCGAAATCACTTCTATCTTTGCTTGCTAGATGCTCACTCTTTTGCTATGCCTATGCTACGATACCTACCACTTGCTTATCATGCCTCCCATATTGCCATGTCAAACCTCTAACCCACCCATCCTTGCAAACCATTGTTTGGCTATGTTACCGCTTTGCTCAGCCCCTCTTATAGTGTTGCTAGTTGCAGGTGAAGATTGGAGATCGTTCCTTGTTGGAACATTGTTTATTGTTGGGATATCACCATATTATCTTGTTTATCTTAATGCACCTATATACTTGGTAACGGGTGGAAGGCTCGGCCTTATGCCTAGTGTTTTGTTCCACTCTTGCCGCCCTAGTTTCCGTCATATCGGTGTTATGTTCCCGGATTTTGCGTTCCTTACACGGTTGGGTTATAATGGGAACCCCTTGATAGTTCACCTTGAATAAAACTCCTCCAGCAATGCCCAACCTTGGTTTTACCATTTGCCACCTAGCCTCTTTTTCCCTTGGGTTTCCGGAGCCCAAGGGTCATCTTTATTTAACCCCCCCCCCCCGGGGGCCAGTGCTCCTCTGAGTGTTGGTCCAAACAGAGCCACTTGCAGTGCCACCTCGGGGAAACTTGAGGGTTGGTTTTAGTTGTACGTAGTGTTCATCTGAGTGTGCCCTGAGAATGAGATATGTGCAGCTCCTATCGGGATTTGTCGGCACATTCGGGCGGTGTTGCTGGACTTGTTTTACCATTGTCGAGGATGTCTTGTAACCGGGATGCCGAGTCTGATTGGATTGTCTTGTGAGAAGGAATATCCTTCGTTGACCGTGAGAGCTTGTGGTGGGCTAAGTTGGGACTCCCCTGCAGGGATTTGAACTTTCGAAAGCCGTGCCCACGGTTATGGGAAGATGGGAATTTGTTAATGTCCGGTTGTAGATAACCTGAAACTTAACTTAACTAAAATGCATCAACCGTGTGTGTAACCGTGATGGTCTCTTCTCGGTGGAGTCCGGGAAGTGAACAAGGTGTTGGAGTAATGCTTGACGTAGGTTGTTCTAGGATCACTTCTTGATCATAGTTGTTCGACCGTGGTTTTGCCTTCTCTTCTCGCTCTCTTTTGCGAATATGTTAGCCACCATATATGCTAGTCGCTTGCTGCAGCTCCACATCATACCTTACCTTACCTTTAAGCTTAAATAGTCTTGATCGCGAGGGTGTGAGATTGCTGAGTCCCCGTGACTCACAGATTCCTTCCAAAACCAGATGCAGGGACCGATGATACCGTTCCAGATGACATGACCGAGCTCAAGTGGGAGTTTGATGAAGACTCTCGCCGTTACTACATGTCTTTCCCAGATGATCAGTAGTGGTGCCCAGTTGGGGCGATCGGGGACTTTGTCGCATTTGGGGGTTGATCTTTATTTTGGTACCGTAGTCGGACCCTGATTGTATTGGATGAATGTAATTTTATTTATGATATTTATGTGACGTGGCGAGTGTAAGCCAACTATGTACCTTTCCCCTTTACTTATTTACATGGGTTGTTGTGATGATTACCTCACTTGCGACATTGCTTTCAATGCGGTTATGTCTCTAAGTCGTGCTTCGACACGTAGGAGATATAGTCGCATTGAGGGCGTTACAAGTTGGTAATCAGAGCCTTCCCCGACCTTAGGAGCCCCCTGCTTGATCGAATCGTTGGTGTTGTTGAGTCTAGAAAAATGTTTTGAGTCATTTAGGAATTATATATCGGAGAGTTAGGAATTCTTTTTATTCCCCAGTCCCTTCATCGCTCTGGTAAGGCATCCTGACGTAGAGTTTTGACTCTTCTCTTCTCAAATTTCACTAAAAAAAATTAGGATCACGCAGGTATCTTGGAATCGTTCCGATGGTTTTTTGACGAGAACATTGTTCTTGGTACCTCCTGACATTTAGGGGTTGTGGCAGTGTCCCGGGGAGTTGAGCTCCGAGGTGTTGTCGTCACAATTTTATCGTTGAGATTCTGGAATACCTGAGTTTCGCCGACATCAAAAATCTCTTTTATGCAGTTGTTGGTGAGATAACCTCGACGCCACCCAGTATTGGGTTGGGAGTTCGGGAGTATTGCCATAACTTGTATAACGGATGCTTTTCGAAGGTTGAGGTAAATGATTTCCGAAGTTTTCTTGGTTATGTGTTGAAGGATGGATACAGCGGGATGTAGGAATTGCTAGCTTTGGGTGAGATATTATGCTTCCCCTGTATCCCCAACACCTGATTGCATAACCGGAAAGGTTCGGGAGTTTCATAGGTGGGAATTCTTGTAGCTCTAGTTCTTCTTCCGCGGATATTTGGTTTGGGATTTGGGTAATCCTCACCAAGTATTTGTTCTTGTCCGTACCTTGTTTTATATTCTTCTACCTCAATTCTAAGTGGCTTCTAAATTTATGGAAATGTGACCGTTTCAATTGGAATGCATTCATTCATTTTGTTCGGATGTGAAGACTTTAAGTTGCAATTTCAATCCATTTGATTCAGCTTGAATATTTGTCTGTCAATATGCTAACGGATGTCACCCTCTTCAGGATGGCTCCTGCTAAGGGCAACAATCAGAATCAGGATCCGCCACCACCACCTCCACCTCCAGAGGCATGGCAAGCTATGATGTCCGCTACCGATGCAAACACGCAGCTGATCATGCAAATTCTGCAAGAGCGCAACCAGGGCCATGGCGACAATCAGAATTAGTTTGCTACACTCAACCAGTTCCTCGCTAATCAGCCAAAGACCTTCAGCAATTGTGTTGAGGCAACAGATGCTGATGATTGGCTCGTGGACATATGCAAGCATTTCGAGTGCGGTAACGTCAGGCCTGAGGACTTTGTCAAGTTTGCCTCCTTCCAACTCAAAGACCAAGCTGCAGAATGGTTTCAGCAATACAAAGATTCCAGAGGAGGCCGTGCAATTACCTGGGATGAATTCCGTCAAGACTTCAAAGCTCATCACATTCCTCAGAGTGTGGTTGAGAGCAAGCGTGAGGAATTCCGCAACTTGAAGCAAGGCACTATGTCTGTTTACCAATACAACATCATGTTTCAGAAGCTCGCCCGTTTCGCTAAGCAAGACGTCCCTGACGAGAAGAGCATGATTTACCAGTTCAGGGGTGGTCTCAGAGAAGAACTCCATCTAGCTCTCGTCCTCTTTGAGCCCAAGAAGTATGATGAGTTTTACAACATGGCAATGAAGCAAGAGGCTGCCCAACTGAAGTGCGATGCTTCCAAGAAGCAAGTCAGAGATGCAACTCCTTCTTCCTCAACTCAAGTGGCTAAGCAGCAAAAGTATTGGCTACCTCCTCCTCCGTGCCGTCAGCCTTATCAGCAGAAGAGCAAAGGTGGCAATGGATCTTCCCACCCACCCAACCTTGGCTTTCAGAACAAGACTTCGTCTCAAGCTCCAAGATCAAGTGCTCCGTATCACCGTCCACTTTCAGAGGTCACGTGCAACAAGTGCCAACAGAAGGGTCACTATGCCAACAAGTGCTTCAATCAGAGGCGTCTTCCTCCTCCTCCTCCTCCTGTGAGATCGGCAAGTACAGTTGTGGTCAAGCATAACCCCAAGCACGCCAAGGTCAACTTGCTGAATGCAGCTCAGGCAGAGGACTCGCCAGATGTGATTATGGGTAACCTTCCTGTTAACGTTGTTCCTACAAAAGTACTTTTTGACACCGGTGCATCGCTTTCTTTTATTTCAAGACCATTTGTTGCCAAGCATGAATTTGTGACCGAAAGGATTCTTTCCCATTGAAGATTGTGTCCCCGGGCAAGCAAATGACATCTAACAATTGCGTCCCGGATGTTACTATCACGTTGGGTGACTATAAGTTTCTATCCTCTCCAGTGGTCCTTGGTAACTCGGATATTGATTTTATTCTTGGAATGGACTAGCTTTCTAAGCACAAGGCTCGGCTTGATTGTGCTGCTAGGCAGATTCAATTGACTCATTCGTCTGAGGATGTAATTGTCTTTGCCGCTAATGAAGATACCATCCGTCTGTTTTCTCTCAATGAGAAGGGTGAACTGGATGCCATCTCTCAAATTCCAGTCGTTTGCGAATATCAAGACGTCTTTCCAGAAGAGCTTCCAGGAATGCCTCCGCACTGGCCAGTTGAATTTGTCATCGATCTTCAGCCTGGCACGGAACCTGTTTGCAAACGTCCTTACAAGCTGGGACCTAAAGAGTTGAAAGAGCTGAAGAAGCAACTCGATGAACAAGAGCATATGGGTCTCATCCGACCTAGTTCTTCTCCGTGGGGTTGTGGAGTTCTTTTTGTGAAGAAGAAGGATGGAACGGACCGACTTTGTGTCGACTACCGTCCATTGAACAAGAAGACTATAAAGAACAAGTACCCACTTCCCAACATCAACGAGCTGTTTGAACAACTCAAAGGTGCTCAAGTATTCTCCAAGCTTGATCTCCATATGGGCTATCATCAGATTCGCATTCGTGAAGAGGATATCCCCAAGACAGCGTTCAGAACAAGCTATGGTTCATATGAGTACACTGTCATGTCTTTTGGCCTCGTCAACGCTCCGCCAACTTTCTCTCGCATGATGAACTTCATCTTCAACCCTTACACAAATGATTTCGTCTTGGTCTACCTCGATGACATTTTGGTCTTTTCCAAGAACAAGGAGGATCATGCCAAGCACTTGCGTTTGGTGCTGGATAAGCTCAGAGAACATCAGTTCTATGCCAAGTTTTCAAAGTGCGAGTTTTGGCTCGATGAGGTTCTCTACCAAGGGCATATCGGTTAATCCTGAGAAGGTGTCTGCAATTGTGAATTGGGAACCACCTCAGAACGTGAAGCAACTCCGCAGCTTCCTTGGTCTCGCAAGCTATTGTCGAAGGTTCGTTGAGAACTTCTTTAAGATCGCGAAGCCTCTTTCCAACCTTCTCCAGAAGCACGTCAAGTATGCTTGGTCTCCTGAATGTGACATCGCTTTCAACACCCTGAAAGAGAAGTTAGTCACTGCTACAGTTCTGACTCCTCCTGATGAATCCAAACCGTTCGAGGTCTTTTGTGATGCCTCTCTTCAAGGTCTTGGTGCAGTGGTGATGCAAGAGAAGAAAGTTGTGGCTTATACCTCTCGCCAGTTGAAGCCCAATGAAAAGAACTACCCCGCTCATGACCTCGAGTTGGCGGCAGTTGTGCATGCTCTTTTGACTTGGAGACATCTCTTATTGGGAAGAAAAGTGGACATCTTCATTGATCATAAGAGTCTCAAGTACATCTTCACTCAGCCTAATCTCAACCTCAGGCAGACTCGTTGGGTCAAAATGATTCAAGAGTATAATCCGAGTATCAAATATACTCCAGGCAAGGCCAATGTAATTACTGACGCATTGAGCAGGAAGGCTTACTGCAACAGTTTGATTCTCAAGCCTTACCAACCCGAGCTTTGTGAAGCTTTCCGCAAACTCAATCTGCAAGTTGTTCCTCAAGGTTTCCTCGCCAACCTTCAAGTCTCTCCTACTTTGGAAGATCAGATTCGTGAGGCTCAACTTCTTGATGCTATGGTGAAGAAGGTGAAGATTGGGATTGCCAAGAGTCAATCCAAGTACAAGTGATATCGCCTTGATGACAAGGATACTCTATTCTTCGAGGATCGCATTGTTGTGCCTAAAGGTGACCTTCGTAAAGTCATTATGAATGAGGCTCACAATTCACTCCTCTCTATCCACCCTGGAAGTACAAAGAAGTACCATGACCTCAAGCAGTCGTATTGGTGGACTCGAATGAAGCGCGAGATTGCTCAGTTCATGAATGAATGTGATGTCTTCAGAAGAGTGAAGGCAGAACACCTACGACCAGCTGGTCTCCTCCAACCTCTTGCCATTCCAGAATGGAAGTTTGACCACATTGAGATGGACTTCGTGACTGGGTTTCCAAAGTCCAAGCGTGGCAATGATGCTATCTTCGTTGTCATCGACAAACTCACTAAAGTGGCTCATTTCCTTCCTATCAAAGAATCCATCACAGCAGCTCAATTGGCAGAGCTATACACCTCTCGGATTGTCTCGTTACACAGCATTCCGCAGTTGATTTCTTCAGATCGTGGCAACATCTTCACCTCCAAGTTTTGGGATTCTTTTCAGAAGGACATGGGCACCAACATCCGTTTCAGCACAGCTTTTCATCCTCAAACTAGTGGCCAAGTTGAGCGTGTCAATCAGATTCTTGAAGATATGCTCAGGGCTTGCGTCATCTCCTTCGGTATGAAGTGGGAAGATTGTCTTCCATATGCCGAGCTCTCCTACAACAACAGCTTCCAAGCGAGTTCGGGCAAGGCCCCATTTGAAATTCTCTATGGCAGGAAGTGTTGTACTCCTCTTAACTGGTTAGAGACTGGTGAACGTCAACTTCTTGGCAATGACTTGATCACAGAGGCAGAGGAGATGTGCAAAGTCATTCGCAATAACCTCAAAGCCGCGCAATCGCGCCAGAAGAGCTACTATGACAGTAAGCATCGTGATTTGGCTTTCGAGATCGGAGACCATGTTTACCTCCGCGTCTCTCCAATGAAAGGTCCTTGTCGCTTCGGTATCAAAGGGAAGCTTGCCCCTAGATACGTGGGTCCTTTCAAGATTGTCAGCAAGAGAGGCGATCTCGCCTATCAACTTGAGCTTCCCTCAAACTTTGCAAACATGCACGACGTGTTTCACGTGTCTCAACTCCGCAAGTGCTTCAAAACCCCTGACCGCACCGTCAACTTCGAAGACATTGATCTCCAAGAAGACCTATCTTATCGTGAGCACCCAGTTGCTATTCTTGAAGAAACTGAGCGCAAGACTCGCAACAAGTCAATCAAATTCCTCAAAGTCAAGTGGTCACATCATTCCGATCGTGAAGCCACCTGGGAACGCGAGGATCACCTCTGTTCTGAGTACCTGGAGTTTTTCCAGTCCTAGATCTTGGGACGAGATCCTTTCGTAGTGGTGGAGTGTTGTAACACCCCGGATGTAATTTACCTTATATGTATTCCAACTCTTGCCGTTTCTGGCACTAAGTTATTTCATTTCGTCGTTGTCGGGTTTTTGCCTCTGTGTGTTGTTGTCTTTTTCATGCATCTCATATCATGTCATCATGTGCATTGCATTTGCATACGTGCTCGTCTCATGCATCCGAGCATTTTCCCCGTTGTCCGTTTTGCATTATGGCGCTCCTATGTCCTCCGGTGGCCCTTTCTACCTCTTTTCGTGTGTGGGGGTTAAACTTTTTCGGATTGGACCGAGACTTGTCATGCGGCCTTGGTTTACTACCGGTAGACCGCCTGTCAAGTTTCGTGCCATTTGGACTTCGTTTGATACTCCAACGGTTAACCGAGGGACCGAAAAGGCCTCGTGTGTGTTGCAGCCCAACACCTCTCCAAACTGGCCCAAAACCCACCTAAACCTCTCCCATCATCTAGAGCGTTCGATCACGATCGCGTGGCCGCAAAACATGCTCAATTTGGAGACTTCTAGCTCCTCCTACCTCTATAAATAGATCCCTCCACAAAAATTTCGGATCCCTACACACCCCAAACCCTAGTCCCTTCTTCCTCCGCGCAGCGGACAAAGTCCGCCGGCGCCAGACGTGTCCGCCCGCCGCCGCCGACCAATCCGCAGGCGCCACCTGTCCCGGGCGGGACCGCATCGCTGCCGACCGTGTCAGGCCCGCGGGGCCCGGAGCCGGCCCACCCGGCCCGTTCCTTCCGCCGCCTGTGCCTCGTAGGCGTGCCCGCGACGCTCTCTCGCCGGCTCGCCGGCCTCTGCCGCGCAGCTTCTCGCCGCCGACTAGAGGCATCCTCGCCGCCGACCAGAGGCGTCCTCGCCGCCGCCCAGCTCGCCGCCCGGCCGCCGCCACCGCGTCGCCGCCCCACCACCGAGGCGCGCCGCCCCGCCGCCTCTTCCTCTCCTCGCCAGCGCACCTCCGTCTCCGGCCACCTCCTGCAGCTTCGGCGTCTTCCCTGTCTCCAGCGAACCTCGGGAGTCGTGCGCAGCTACAGTGCCCCGGCCAGATCCAGATCTGAAACCTCCCTCGGTTGACTTTTTTGTCCCTAACCCTAGCATTTTTGCATACTTTGGCATGCCATAACTCTGCACCCGTAGCTCCGATTCATGTGTGTAGCATATCAAAATGTTCGCCTCGACGAGTACATCATTTCATCTCATTGCATCATTTTCATTTGAGCTCATCTTGATGCCTGAAATGCTGTTGGAAGAGGGCTATATGAGGAATATTTCAGATCTGTTTAAGCAAATGGCATTTTGTCATTTTTGCCATGATTAATGTGTGCATGCTATGATCCTGAGCTCTACATGTGTTTTGATGAATGTCATGTTATCTTTACAGAGGTGCTTGCCATGTATTTTTGTGATCTATGCGGTGACTAGCACAAGCATGCAAAGTAGCGTAATCGTTGATGCTGATTTCAGGGACTTAGTTTTTCACTAAGTCCTTGTCCTGCTTTTGTTTTTATATCATATGTTCATGTTGTTTCCTAGTGATCCGTGCCTCTTTGGAGGATGATCAGTAAGGATGTTTTGTTAACATTGTGGTGCTCTATCCATCCATGTTTTTATTTGCAATTATGGAGCACCCTAGCTTGAGTCAATCGAGCTCTACGTTTGCTATAAAATGATCCTGGCAGATTGTTGACATGTTTAGCGATTTTGCCGAGGATGTTGCCATTGATCCGTGCATGCTATGTTGTTGTTCTTGCCATTTCTAGCTTCTATGCCATGTCTTCTTGATGGGTGTATGCTTAGTTTGTCATGCCATGCTCTGTAGTGAGTGCATCGAGCTCGTAAACATGCCTACTTGTTAACTGTTTTGCATGCTCCAGTTTTTCACAAAGTCTGAATCTGTTTATGTTTTTGCTATGTTCACATGCTTGCAATTGTATTTTCTGATCCCTTTTGGCTCAAGGTCACTAAGGGACTTTTGTTATATGCTTAGAGTAGCTTCATTCCATGCCTTTATTTGCCATGATATGTTCCTGTAGCATGTAGTTTTCATGCTCTAAAGATTGCTTCCTGATGATAAATTCCAGACTTGTGTTAATTTCACTAAGTCTGAAACCTGTTATCATTTGCATTTTTGCCATGCTTGTTTGAACCTGTTAATAGATGAATTAGCCATAGCTCAGTGTTCTTCTTTTGTCAAGCTTCATGAGTGGATCCCTGCCATGTATTTTTTTGTTATGTTTGAGTGCTGTGGCATGTTGTTCTTGTTGCATTTAGATGGCTACTTGCTGATTATCGCAGACCGGTGCCATATTTGTTTTGCTTGCCATTTCCAAACCGTGCATCCGATTCCGGTGATCTTTATATCGATTTCAACCGAAATCAACTCACCTTTCCAGTGGAACTCTTGGTTTTCCAAGTTGAGGCCAGGTTCAATCATTCCTTTGCAAATCTTGCATATGCATCACATACCGCATCCCGCATATCATACCATGTTGCATCATGTTGCTTGAGCATTGCACGTGGTTGATTGTGCTCCTTTAGCTTGTTGTTCTTGTTTGGGTAGAGCCAGGAGACGAGTTCGTGAATGAGGAGCCCGTTGAGTTCGCTTACGAGGATCAAGGCAACTCGGAGTACTTTGCAGGCAAGATGACCATACCCTCGAAATCACTTCTATCTTTGCTTGCTAGATGCTTGCTCTTTTGCTATGCATGTGCTACGATACTTACCACTCGCTTATCATGCCTCCCATATTGCCATGCCAAACCTCTAACCCACCCGTCCTAGCAAACCATTGTTTGGCTATGTTACCGCTTTGCTTAGTCCCTCTTATAGCGTTGCTAGTTGCAGGTGAAGATTGGAGATCGTTCCTTGTTGGAACATTGTTTATTGTTGGGATATCACCATATTATCTTGTTTATCTTAATGCACATATATACTTGGTAAAGGATGGAAGGCTCGGCCTTATGCCTAGTGTTTTGTTCCACTCTTGCCGCCCTAGTTTCCATCATATCGGTGTTATGTTCCCGGATTTTGCGTTCCTTACACGGTTGGGTTATAATGGGAACCCCTTGATAGTTCGCCTTGAATAAAACTCCTCCAGCAATGCCCAACCTTGGTTTTACCATTTGCCACCTAGCCTCTTTTTCCCTTGGGTTTCCGGAGCCCAAGGGTCATCTTTATTTAAACCCCCTCGGGCCAGTGCTCCTCTGAGTGTTGGTCCAAACAGAGCCACTTGCAGCGCCACCTCGGGAAAACTTGAGGGTTGGTTTTAGTTGTACGTAGTGTTCATATGAGTGTGCCCTGAGAACAAGATATGTGTAGCTCCTATCGGGATTGGTCGGCACATTCGGGCGGTGTTGCTGGACTTGTTTTCCCATTGTCGAGGATGTCTTGTAACCGGGATGCCGAGTCTGATCGGATTGTCTTGGGAGAAGGAATATCCTTCGTTGACCGTGGGAGCTTGTGATGGGATAAGTTGGGACTCCCCTGCAGGGATTTGAACTTTCGAAAGCCGTGCCCGCGGTTATAGGCAGATGGGAATTTGTTAATGTCCGATTGTAGATAACCTAAAACTTAACTTAACTAAAATGCATCAACCATGTGTGTGACCGTGATGGTCTCTTCTCGGCGGAGTCCTGGAAGTGAACATAGTGTTGGAGTAATGCTTGAAGTAGGTTGTTCTAGGATCACTTCTTGATCATAGTTGTTCGACCGTGCTTTTGCCTTCTCTTCTCGCTCTCTTTTGCAAATATGTTAGCCACCGTATATGCTAGTCGCTTGCTGCAGCTCCACATAATACCTTACCTTACATTTAAGCTTAAATAGTCTTGATCGCGAGGGTGTGAGATTGCTGAGTCCCCGTGACTCACAGATTCCTTCCAAAACCAGATGCAGGGACCGATGATACTGTTCCAGATGACATGACCGAGCTCAAGTGGGAGTTCGATGAAGACTCTCGTCGTTACTACGTGTCTTTCCCAGATGATCAGTAGTGGTGCCCAGTTGGGGCGATCGGGGACTTTGTCGCATTTAGGGGTTGATCTTTATTTTGGTACCGTAGTCGTACCCTGATTGTATTGGATGAATGTAATGTTATTTATGATATTTGTGTGATGTGGCGAGTGTAAGCCAACTATGTACCTTTCCCCTTTACTTATTTACATGGGTTGTTATGATGATTACCTCACTTGCGATATTGCTTTCAATGCGATTATGCCTCTAAGTCGTGCTTCGACACGTAGGAGATATAGCCGCATCGAGGGTGTTACAATCTTCCCAAGTATAAATACTACCAGGCGCTAACTGATTCAGCCACGCTCTGGCTGAGCCCTCCAACATCAAAGGAAGGTGCTTCATGGACACTTCATCATTGCCACCACCAATCTGTACAACCACTCGATAATCCTCAAGCCAAGTATCAGGCTTGGACTCGCTAGTGAACTTACTGACTCCAGTCGCCAACCTGAAGTTGGGAGGAATCACCGCAGCCTTGATGGCTCTGCTGAAGCACTCTGGACCTGAGACATGTACCCTGCTGCTGGTTGGGAAATCTCTGTCATGACCCTCTCTGTGAGCTCTGTTTCTGTTGACCAGACCCTGAACGAGAATAGATCTCGCATCAAAGCCCGGCTCCCTGGGGTCGACTGCAATCCTTCGCCCACCACTGTGAGGACGTCTGTCATCATGCTGCCGAGGCACGTATGACCCACTCCTTGGGGGAGGCGTGGGCACTCGCCGATAATCATCGTGATTGAGTCGGTGATCATACTGCTCGCGGTTTCTGTACTGATCTCGCCGGTCTTCACATCCTTCATGCCTCGGGGGCGATCTCGGGCTGTGAGCCGACTGGGTTGTGTCTGCAACCACGGATCTGCTATGGATCCTATTCTGCGACTGAGATGCTGCTATATTCTGCTCTCCCGCCGCACGGAGCAAAGCCCGGATCTGCACCAGACCTCGACCAGCTTCTGACTAGGAAGGTTGGATTGACTCCACTATTCGGACCGCAGCTGCGAGATTCTGGATCGGAGTTCGGTATACCTGAGTCGGAGGTAGAAAAAGTTGACATCAACTGGACTCGGGGATACACTGCCGAGCACGCTCATCGAGTGCGCGCTGGAGGTTCTCCAGTCAAGTCCGCTCAGCCAAGTTGGCCAGGCGCGCCTCCTCCAAGGCCTGGGCCTCAGGGGTTTCTCCAACGATAGGAGTGTGAAGCGCATCCATGTTCCGGCGGCGAAGTTCTTCCCTTCGTTGCGAAGAGAGGGGTTCGGGGCGGTACTCTTTGTGAACATGCGACGGATCGCCGCCCCCGTCGCCTCCTTCTTCACGAGTGAAGCCAGGAGGACTGCGTGGTCCATTGACCATCATAACTTCTACCGCGGGGTCGCTGCTGTCGCACTCGAATGCAGTCTCTACGGAGCCAGTCGAACAGGCCGTAAAGAGTTTCGTCAGGCTCGATTGCCACGACTTGGGGGTGACCGACTAGCGAGCCACCGCATGCTTCACCCACCGCTGAAGCCTCGATCGACCGGAACGCTTGCTCCGGCGGGCGGCAGGGAGGGGGGTCAGCACAGGAGTCGATCGATACTGAGTCGACGGCTGCCGTAGGACAACGCCACGGATGCGCGCGCGAAAGTGCGTTGCCCCGCGGACAGGGAGCGCCTCGACATCAAGTGGCGCTTCTTGGAGCCAAGCGGAGTCGTCGGCGACGAACACGAGCGCACCAAGACGGATCTCGCGGCCCTCGGCCAAACCTCCGCCCGAAACCATGTTGATGGGGATCGGAAAAATCGCAACTTCTCCAACAAGTCTCTAAGACACCTGCCCCACGGTGGGCACCAACTGTCGTGGTTCTGAGTCTGATAGTAGAATGGGGGGTAGGGATGTAGAGGCAAGATCCTAGCTATGGAGGAGTTGTACACGCGAGTTTTACGAGTTCAGGCCCTTCTCAGAGGAAGTAATAGCCCTACGTCTCAGAGCCCGGAGGCGGTCGACTGGATTATATGCGTGTGTGTTACAGGGGGTGCGAACCCTTGTCCCTGAGGAGGGGGGTGGCTTATATAGAGTTCGCCAGACCCCTCTCGCCCTCAGTTACAAAGGGTTTAAGGTACATAAAGATGGAGACGTTACTGGTAATGCCTGTATTTAGGTGCTATAAATGACAATTGAGCCTACAAGTAAATGCTCGACCGTTGTTCGTGCAGAGTGACTTTAGCTCTTCTGCCCGTCGAGCCACTTTTGCGACGGTCGAATGACATTGATTCTTCTGAGTGGAACATCTATGGTCGAGTGGATGATGGTACTCTTTGAATGATCCTGGCTTTAGGGTGCTATCCTAGGGGAGGATGTCTAGGTCAGGTCCATGACCCTACCCTAGGTACATAGCTTCATTAGCTGGTTCAGGACCCTATCCGCCGCGCCACCAGCGTCGCCCACTCTGTCGCCTCTTTGGGTTGCGATGGAGTCGAACTCGTCAAAGAATAGCACACACGGCGCAGACTGGCGCGCCTTGTCGAAGATCTCGCACACATTGGCCTCGCTCTCACCAAACCACATGGTGAGCAGCTCTGGCCCCTTGATGCTGATGAAGTTGGTCTGGCACTCGTTAGTGATCACCTTCGCCAGCAAGGTCTTGCCGCATCCTGGTGGCCCGTAGAAGGGGACGCCCTTGGACGGCGACATACCGAACTTCTTGAATTTCTCCGGGTGCTCGACCGGGTACTGAACGGTCTCTTGCAGCTCCCTCTTGACGCTATCGAGGCCGCCGATATTGTTCCAGCTGACGTTGGGCACCTCCACGACGGTGTCACGTAGCGCGGACGGGTTTGTGCCGACGAGGCCCGTCTTAAGGTGGTCATTTGTGACGGCCATGGAGTTCAAGATCTCGCCGTCGATGGTGTCATCCTCTAAGTCGATCATGTCCATCTTCTCCCTGATGCACTCCAGCGCCGCCTCAGTGCAGAGCACGGCCAAGTCGGCACCGACGTAGCCGTGCGTATCCTTGGCAACCACCTCCAGGTTGACGTCCTTGTCCAGCTTCATGTTTTTGGTGTGGATGCGAAGCACTTCGAGACGCCCGACCTCGTCCGGCACGCTGATGTCGATCTCGCGATCGAACCTCCCGAAGCACCTCAAGGCAGGTTCGATGCTATTGGGGCGATTCGTGGCGCCCATGACGATGACATGCATGCGGGCCTTCATGCCATCCATCAGCGTCAGCAGCTGGGAGACGATGCGCCTCTCGACCTCACCGTGAGTCTGTTGGGCTAAGTCCCTCCACATGGAGGTGTGTTGGCAGCCCAACATCAGCCCATAAGTCCAACACATGTCAGCCGTTGATCCTCGCTGCATCCAACGGTTGAGAGTGCTTCCAAGTGAAGTGAAGCAAGGAGAAACCCCTAGCCACTCCACCCCTGCTGGTGGCAGCTGCCATTCGTGGGAGTGAGAGTGAGAGCACACAAGAGAAAACACAACCTGAGAGAGAGGAAGAAGAAGAAGCAGAGGTTCTGTCCAGATTTGCTGCATCTGACTAGACAGTGTTCAAGATGGTGGTTGGAGGCTCAAATGTGCTTCGATCGACCCCAAACTTGGTGAGCTCGTTCCTTTACTTTGAGTACTTCGATCTGGTTAGCTGGTTTGAGGATTGGGTCAGTGGAGCATCAGATTTGAGAGTGGTTTCGTCAGCTTTGACTGCTGCAATTTCAGAACAGAATAGTTTTGGGAGACGAACAGTTTGGGTAGGCAAATGATGTCCGATTGAGCTGAAACTTGGAGGAGATGTCAAGAATGCATGTGTCTACTTGCCTGCCAAATTTGGTGTTGTTTGGTTCAGTGGTTTAAGAGCAGTTTGCAAAACACTGAAGGATACAGAAGCTGTGTAAACTCTTCTTTGCTGAAATCTTGCTTCTTATGGTTGTTGTTGTTGTTGCCGGTTGGCAACATGGAGAGTGTGTTGTAAATCTCTCTAGAAGTTCTAGAGAAAACTTTGTACTCATCATTCTCATAGTAAAGTTTTGTGGACCGGTCGGTCCACAGCCGTGGTTTTTTACTCCTCAAGTTGAGGAGGTTTTTCCACGTTAAATCCCGTGTCACATGTGCATGTTGTTTGTGTTATTCCGCTGCTTACTTGTTGAATCTGTCCTCAAAGTTCATCATAAATGGAAGGGGCTGTGTAGTGTGCATATTTGCCATGTCGGTGAATTTGTGTAGCGCATTATTGCTGTCAAGCACCCAACAAAGTGGTATCAGAGCCTTGGTTTGCTTGTGCAAATTGCTGAGTTTCTTGTGGTGAAAGATGGAAGTGAATACCAGCAGGATGACATCTTTGAATGGTACAAATTATCAAGCATGGAAGGGCAAGATGGAGGACTTGTTGTATGTGAAAGAATACTGGAAGCCAGTGTTCTCCACTGAGATGCCGGAGGGCATTGAGGAAGGTCAGTGGAAAGTACATCATCGCCAAGCTTGTGGGTTCATTCGGCAATGGGTCGATGACAATGTTTTGAGCCATATCATTGATAAGACACATGCACGCACCTTATGGCAGAAATTGGAAGAGTTGTTTGCCTGAAAAGAAGGTACAAACAAGATGTTCTTGATCAAACAATTGATGTGCTTGAGGTACAAAGAGGGCATTCTAATTGCAGATCATGTGAATACATTCCAAGGCATTATAAATCAGCTTTCTTCAATGGCAATAACATTTGAAGATGAAGTGAGAGCTTTGCTGCTACTAGGCTCATTACCGGACAGCTGGGAGACCTTTAAGGTCATGGTTTGCAATTCAGCACCTAATGGAGTTGTCACTTGGAATCTTGTGAAAACCAGGGTACTAAATGAAGAGTCCAGAAAGGTGGCTGAAGCTAGTTCTTCCTCACATTTAGAGGTGCTGATCACTCAGTCCAGGGGGAGAAGTAAGAGCAGAGGTCCAGGTAAAGGGGCAGAAAGAGTGTCATCACTGCCATCAGAAGGGCCACATTAAGTGGCAATGTGACAAGTGGAAGAAAGACAAAAAGAAAAAGAAGAAGCAAGATCAGAAGCAAGTTGACAGTGATAGTGATATAGAGGGCAACCGAGTTACTGCAGTAGAAGAGGACATCATGCTTGTTATGCATGAAGAAAATGAGGGAAGATTTGGTTCCACTATTGAGGAGAAGGTCACTGTTGTTTCTGATGAAACCGTCAACCTTGTGGATGGTGACGAGATGATTTGGATACCGGACAGCGGTGCTACCATTCATGCTACATCTCGCAGAGAGCTCTTCACTAACTATATATCAGGTGATTTTGGTGTTGTGAAGATGGGGAACAATGATAGAGCAGCCATCGTTGGAAAATGAGATGTGCATTTGGAGACTGCAAATGGTACAAGGTTAGTCCTCAAATTTGTGAGGCATGTCGAGGCACTTCGTCTTAATATTATTTTAGTTGGTTTGCTTGATGGAGATGATTACTTGAGCAGTTTTGGAAAAGGGCAGTACAAGCTCACCAAAGGCAACATGATTATTGCAAGAGGTAAAATGGTCTCAGTGTTGTATCATGTTCATGCTAAGCTCTTTAGTGCTTCTGTCAATGCACTAGAGAATGATGATCAATGTGCTCTATGGCACAAGAGACTTGGGCACATGAGTGAGAAGGGGATGACAGTGCTAGTGAAGAAAAAATTGTTGAAGGGTGTGAAAGGAGTTCACATCAAGAAATGTTCAGATTGTCTAGCAGGGAAGCAACACCGAGTTGCCTTCAAGACTCTACCTCCTCACAAGAAGCCCGAGAAGCTGGACTTGATACATTCCGATGTTTGCAAAATGTCGGTAAGATCTCTTGGTGGTGCTAAGTACTTTGTGACTTTTATTGATGACTTTTCCAGGAAAGTTTGGGCCTTCACTTTGAGGACCAAAGATCAAGTACTAGGTGTATTCAAGCAATTCCAAGCCTCGGTTGAGAGAGAAACTGAGAAGAAGATCAAGTGCATTCTCACTGATAATGGAGGAGAGTACATTGGGCCATTTGATGCATATTGCAAGCAGCAAGGTATTAGGCATCAATTTACTCCCTCGAAGACACCACAGTTGAATGGTCTTGCTGAGAGGATGAACAAGACAATTGTGGAGAGAGTTAGATGCTTGTTGTCAAGTACAAAGCTACACAAACACTTTTGGGGTGAGGCTTTGATGACTGCAGTTTATCTTATTAATCTCTCACCAAGTTATCCTTTGCAGGGAGATGTTCCTAACAAGGTCTGGTGTGACAAGGATGTCCCATATGACCACCTGAAGGTTTTTGGGTGCAAGGCCTTTGTTCATATTCCTCAAGATGAAAGGTCAAAGCTTGATTCGAAGACACGGCAGTGTATCTTTCTTGGCTATGGTGGTGATGAGTTTGGCTACAAGCTATTTGACCCCATAACAAGGAAAGTTGTGAGAAGCCGTGATGTTATGTTTGTTGAAGACCAAACGATTGAGGATATTGTGAAGACAAAGGGGCAGGTTCCTCCTCAGCAGCAACAAGACATGATTGATTCTGACCCAGTTCCTGCAGCTCTAGCTCCCGTGCAAGTTGAAGCAGATGCCGAAGATGTACAAGATGATGTACATGGTGGTGCGGGTGAATAAGATGCTCCCCAGCAGCAACAACAAGAGTATGATGCTGAAGTTGATGATCTGGATCAGCAGGAAGCACCAGCACCAGAAAGTCCACCAGCTGCTCCACTCAGAAGATCCAACAGGGGTCGAATTCCTTCCAGCAGGTATCCCTCAGATCAATACGTGGTGTTATTATCTGATGGTTCAGAACCTGAATGCTTTGCAGATGCAATGGAAGATGAGCACAAGAAAGAGTGGAAAATGCTATGCAAGAAGAGATGTATTCCTTGCATAAGAATCATACTTATGAGTTGATGAAGTTGCCCAAGGGCAAGAAAATTTTGAAGAACAAGTGGGTCTACAGAATCAAGCAAGAACAGCACACATCACATCCAAGGTACAAGGCCAGGCTAGATGTAAAAGGATTCGGCCAGAGAAAAGGCATTGACTATGATGATATCTTTTCCCCGGTTGTGAAGATGGCATCCATAAGAGTAATCCTTGGCATGGCAGCAAGTCTCAACTTGGAGGTTGAGCAAATGGATGTGAAGACTGCATTCCTTCATGGTGAGTTGGAGGAAGAAATATACATGGAGCAACATGAGGGGTTTCTTGTGATAGGCAAAGAAGACTATGTGTGTAAGCTGAAGAAAAGTCTCTATGGCCTGAAACAAGCACCAAGACAATGATACATGAAGTTTGAAACTGTCATGGGGGAGCAAGGCTACAAGAAGTGCAGCTCAGACCATTGTGTGTTTATTCAGAGGTTCTCAGGTGATGATTTCATCATATTATTGCTCTATGTTGATGATATCCTGATTGTTGGCAAGAATGTCTCTAGGATTGCTAAGTTAAAGAAGAAGTTGAGCAAATGTTTTGCTATGAAAGACTTAGGTCCAACAAAGAACATTCTCCGGATGAGAATTGAGCAAGACAGAAATTGCAACAAGTTGTACTTGTCTCAAGAGAAGTATATTGAGAAGGTACTTCAGAAGTTCAGGATGGAAAATGCTAAAGTTGTGAGTTGTCCACTAGCAGCCCATTTCAAGTTGACCAGAAAGCAATGTCCTACCACTGATGAGAAGAAAAAGGAAATGCATCATGTTCCTTATGCTTCAGCGGTAGGGAGTTTGATGTATGCTATGGTATGTACAAGGCCTGACATTGCTCATGCGGTTAGTACTGTTAGCAGATTTATGTCCAATCCAAGAAGACCTCATTGGGAAGCCATGAAGTGGATTTTGAGATATCTCCGGGGCAGGACAAATATGAAAATTTGCTTTGGTGGTGGTGAAGCCAAGCTGGTTGCTTTTTCAGATTCTGACATGGCTGGAGATGTTGACAGAAGGAAGTCTACTTCAGGTTACTTGGTTACCTATCCAGGGGGAGCGGTGTCATGGCAAAGCAGGCTGCAAAAATGTGTGGCATTGAATACAACTGAAGCTGAATTCATTGTAGTAACAGAGGCGAGCAAAGAACTATTGTGGCTGAAACGGTTGGCTTGTGAGCTTGGTTTTAAGTAAGACAAATATGTGTTGTTTTGTGACAACCAAAGTGCTATCCACTTAAGTAAGAATTCGATCTTTCATTCAAGGTTTAAGCATATAGAGGTCCGTTATCATTGGATTCGAGATGTGTTGTATTCCAAGAAAATGCAACTTGAGAAGGTTCACACCGATGACAATGGGGCTGATATTGCTGACTAAACTGGTGACAATGAAGAAACTTGAAGTATGCCACCGTCTCGCTAGCATGGCTGCCGGAAGGCAGTGAGACCCTCCATGATGTCGGGAGGGGGAGTTTGTTGGGCTAAGTCCCTCCACATGGAGGTGTGTTGGCAGCCAAACATCAGCCCATAAGTCCAACACATGTCAGCCATTGATCCTCGCTGCATCCAACGGTTGAGAGTGCTTTCAAGTGAAGTGAAGCAAGGAGAAAACCCTAGCCACTCCACCCCTGCTGGTGGCGGCTGCCATTTGTGGGAGTGAGAGTGAGAGCACACAAGAGAAAACACAACCTGAGAGAGAGGAAGAAGAAGAAGCAGAGGTTCTGTCCAGATTTGCTGCATCTGACTAGACAGTGTTCAAGCTGGTGGTTGGAGGCTCAAATGTGCTTGGATCGACCCCAAACTTGGTGAGCTCGTTCCTTTACTTTGAGTACTTTGATCTGGTTAGCTGGTTTGAGGATTGGGTTAGTGGAGCATCATATTTGAGAGTGGTTTTGTCAGCTCTGACTGCTACAGTTTTAGAACAGAGTAGTTTTGGGAGACGAACAGTTTGGGTAGGCAAATGATGTCCGATTGAGCTGAAATTTGGAGGGGATGTCAAGAACTCATGTGTCTACGTGTCTGCCAAATTTGGTAATGTTTGGTTCAGTGGTTTAAGAGCAGTTTGCAAAACACTGAAGGGTACAAAAGCTGTGTAAACTCTGCTTTGCTGAAATCTTGCTTCTTGTGGTTGTTGTTGCTGTTGCCGGTTGGCAACGTGGAGAGTGTGTTGTAAATCTCTCTAGAGGTTCTAGAGAAGACTTTCTACTCATCATTCTCATAGTGAAGTTTTGTGGACCGGTCGGTCCATAGCCGTGGTTTTTTACTCCTCAAGTTGAGGAGGTTTTTTCACATTAAATCCTGTGTCACATGTGCATGTTGTTTGTGTTATTTCGCTACTTACTTGTTGGTTGAATCTGTCCTCAAAGTTCATCACAAGTGGAAGGGGCTGTGTAGTGTGCATATTTGCCGTGTCGGTGAATTTGTGTAGTGCATTGTTGCTGTCCAGCACCCAACAGAGTCTTCTCCCTGTTCGGAGCAATGGAGTCAATCTCGTCGATGAATATGATGGAGGGCGCGTTCTTCTCGGCTTCTTCGAAGGCCTTCCTCAGGTTGCTCTCACTCTCTCCGTCCATCTTGGACATTATCTCCGGGCCGTTGATGAGGAAGAAGAAGGCCCCGGTCTCGTTGGCGACCACGCTGGCGATCAGCGTCTTGCCCGACCTGGGAGGGTCATAGAGGAGGATGCCCTTGGGAGGCTTGACGCCAATGCTCTTGAAGATCTGCGGATGCCTGAGCGGCAGATCGACGAGCTCCTGATCAGAGTGAGCGGTTTTCCCATGCCACCCACGTTGCCGTAGCCGACGCTGTCGAGCCTCTCCTCATCCTCCCGCTTGACCGGGTCGCCCTCGCAGAATATCTCCGTGTCGGGCGCCACGACGCAGTAGTCCACCGCGGGGTCGATCTCCATGCCCTTGAACTCGATGCACCGCATGCCACCACGCACAAGGAAGAGGTCACCCTTGTGGACCGGGCGGTAGGCGTCCACGAAGTAGGGCTTGAGGTAGGCGTCGAAGAGGTTCCCCGCGATGCCCTCGACGGTGTCGTCCAAGGGGGGGATGTGCACGCGTCTGCCGAACTTGGCATCATGGCACAGGTGCACCGACACGACATCGGCGATGCGCACGCGTAGGTTGAAGCGGGCCACCTTGTTGATTAATGATCCCGAGCTTGTGCCCCTCGCAGGTGTCATCGGGCAGTGCCATGCAGACCGTGTTGTGGCGGCGCTTGCCCTTGAGCAGCACGACGTCGCCTTTGAATATGGAGAGCTTCTCCATGGTGGCGGGGTGGACGATGCACACAGAGTTGTCGTCGTTGGTGGTGGCCTCCTCCACCACCAGCCGGTTCGCTGCCTTCTTCGATGCCGCCACGCTCGCCATCGCGTTTTGGTCGATTCGTTGCGTCTCTCGTGGATTACTACTCTCGTTTGATGTTGAGGGCTTAGCTTCGTGTTGCGGTGAAGAGGGTACCTGGGGGTGAGGCGGTGAGCCCCCCTTTTGAAGGCCCGGCCTGAAGAAATCGACTCGGGTTGGAAGGCCCGTACGTTCCGAGTCGAGATCGTTCGCCTCATATTCGTCCACGTGTACGTAGCTGCAAAGTAACGCTGAGATGGATGTGCACGTGAGCGGCAGGGGCTTGCTCCATGGACAGCGGTGAGCGCTGAGAGGAGGGAGGCCTGCTGTCCTACAACGGCAGGAGGTAGGGGAAAGGGTGGTACGGGGAGGAGGAGGTCGGAAGAGCTCTCCCGCCGGGCTCGCCATCAGCCTTCACCCGTTGGGCCCGTCTCCGGCGGCGACCGGAGCTTCTTCTTTTCTTTTCCCTCTGCCAAATTGATGCGGTGACAGAGACAGACGCTTATTCTTCCTCTCCCTCCGTCAACATCACGTGTGCTCATGCCCTTCATGTTCTCTCCCAATCGGTCTGTCTTTATTTTTCTGCCCAAATGCTATCTACATTTACGTGTTGTGGCAGTGGGAAGATGGAGCCTGGCCGAGGGGGAGATAGATGAAGGATGCTGCTAAAGTGGTTCCCGATCGGTTATCCCTCTTTTGATTCCCATCCCCAATTTCATTTCGCGCAGTTTGTGTTTTTTATGCTGTTCTTTTTCTTCTTCTAAAGGAGTGTGTCAATACTGGATGAATGCTCCAAAACTAATTAATTATTTTCGTAACCACGTTGAAAGAAATTAGTTTGTTGCTTTGATACCATGTTTGTTTGTCAATGTTGATTTTGCAGGTTGGATCGTCATTTGTGAGCGCATTCTTAGTATTTGGCGGTTCAGTCTATTTACCCTTCATTTGCTTGCTTGTTTGTAAGAAGGAAGATTTGACAAGGGATATCTAAACTTCTGCCATAGATCGGAAGAGAGATTAGAGGAATTGGCTCGTTTAGTTCTGACTGGTACACGTCACTTGTGGTGGATTGCTTTCCATAGTTATGTTGGGATTCTGCCAACAATCGAGCACGCAAGCATATGTTGTTCCCCTGCAGCTTAGCTTATCATCAACTTAATTTATTAGTTCCTATTCATTTAGTTCTTCATTATCATTTATCCACATCTGAAACTAGCATTTAGTATTTAGATTCAGATGGGCACTTAGATTGAAACTGCATGTCCACTTGTTTCTTCAGTATTCAGTCCATTATATACCTATCTTCCTCGCCCTTTCTATTACCCAATTTCACACAAAGAATCTCTTAAGTCGCGTTTATATACACTTGCTCATTTGCTTGTGTGTTAATTCATTCTTCAATCAACCTTCAGATGAAGAAATTTATATTGTTCATATTCATCTAGTGCCACCCCTAATTGGTTTTGGAGTATTGACGGTAAACTTGGTTGGAGGGACTAATGTGTTTGTGAGATGCACTGGAGAACACAGATAGAAGTCCCTATTGATTCGATTTACCAATCAAAAATGACCCCTAAAAATATAGGAAGACGTTGAAGACATTGGTGGTTCGCGAAGACATACGTGTCGAAGATAATGACACGTGAAGACATTTGCTTTTAGACAATGGAGTGCGAAGACATAGTTTCTTTCGTAGTTTCATTTTCTTCTTTCTTGAGTTATAGGAACCACCGAACTGTCAAGTGGGGTCCAAGTGAACAAAGTCAGAAAACTGACGTGATGCTCAACCCAAATCCGATGTTTTCAAGCGAAGACAAATGAGAGGAAATCTTATCCTGAGTTGGATGAGTCAGCTTGGCTTGCAGCCCAAGTCAAGCTGTCGCGTGTGTTTGACCGTTGGACACGTGTCGGTTCCCCAATGACCAAGGGTCATTTCGGACAAATCATGTCGGGTTATCCCTTGGCTATAAATAGCCACCCCCTTCCACCATAAATTGGTGGCTGCTCAGAGTTAGTACACGGCTTTTGTCGTTTGAGAGCAACTCACCTCCAAAGCCTTTGAGAGAGAATCCTTGCGAGGACAAAACCCAAAACACCCAAAGCCCAAAGAGTGTTCGGCATCACTGAAGTCTTTCTGTTTTGCGTGATCTGAAGACTTATTACACTTGAAGACTGTGATCTTCCAGTCGGTTAGGCGCCGCGTTATGAGGATCCAAGAGTCATTGTGGATCGCCGGTGAACGAAGTCTGTGAAATGTTTAAAGTTTATCTTGAAGACTTACCCGAGGGATTGGACGAGGACTAAGTGACCTTAGCTCAAGAGGAATAAGGTGAAGACGTGGTCTTCTTAGTTCAATCTCAGCCTCCCTAACCAGACATATAGTTGTCACAGCTGCTGAAACTAATCTACCAAATTCTTGTCTTCTTCGGGCAACTGGCTCTATCACTTCACCTCTTACCTTTCTGTTTAACTTCGTGAAGTCATTGTTTGTCTGCTCTGGTTGAATACTTGTATGAAAACATTCACTCTGATTGCATATTTAGCTTCACACTGTCTTCCTATTTTGATCTGTTCTACCTAGCTACTACTTGTCCTCATGCTTTCTCAGTACTATACCTTGACTGTTACATTGCTAGTGTAGCTTACCTTCCGTTGTATTTTGTTTAGGCTTTGTTTCAACTGCCCGACTTCAAAGGCATTGTCTGTTTCGAAGTCTTTCATAACAATCACCTATTCACCCCCCACTGTAGAGAAGAGAAGAGCGCCACCGGCAAGAAGGGTAGGAGGGTGACCTTGCTTTGACACCATCAATCTTCGTCTTTCCTGGGAATCTTTTCATTCATGCCGTCACTTTTGTGGTTGTTTCAATGCTGGTTTCAATCATACGAGTACCAGAATCACTCAAATCATTGAGAGGAGTACACGTGTTTTTTAGGGAAAAGTACACGTGTTAATGTCATATAAAACATAATCCGGATTGCCAGGTATTAGCAAATTATTACATCAACCGAACTTGCCCTACTACGCCTACAAAGAGATTCCAGTCATACATAAACACAGCAAAATCTTGTTAGTACACTGTTTCGCACCGAAGTGCAGGTCACATTCGATATCTTCATACTATGTTGGAAGCAGTTACTACCCAACCAATCTGTGTCCGGCCTTTCAGAGGCGACTACAACCTACCTTCATATTAGCTGTTCAGCGATATGAAACGCTAGAAATATATACGTACAACAGGAACAGGATGAACCGGGTACGGGGTACCCAACCTTTTTCGTTGGTCCGCAATGAGACAATTCGTCAACCATTGCAGTGCACCCAAAGGCACGACGGCGCAGCTCCTTCATCCTCCCTGTACTAAAACCAGAACAACTGGATATCCTTCAGTAAAAAACAGTTGGGTATCCTAATTGGTTCTTTAGTCCAAGTATGGCCTTGAAGACAAAGAAGACCGATCCAGAACCAATTCTCTATCATTCCAATCCAAACCAACAGCAGCTTGTGAGGTACTTCAAGCTGTTGAAAACAATATTCACTCAAAAGTTTGCAATATAGAGCGAAGTTGTAAGCCTGTAAACCCTGATAAAAGATAGCAACAGAGTGGAGAAACTACCTGCAGGAATGGAACCGTCATCACCACCATATGTGCTTGCATAACCTTAAGCACCATATCTCTTCAAAACTTTGCTTAGTGCTGGCATCACATTATATGCTTGATAGGACCTTCTAAGTTCAATGATTGAGCCCACCTGAATGATCATTATAATACAGGCCAAAATTAGTATCTAATGCCCATTACTGAATAAAAAACACACTGTTAAATCTAATGTAGCAGCTCACAATCAGAGGCTCAGTGGTAGAAATTCTGCAAGGCTTAGTTTGATCAAATGTAATGCTTCAAGGTTCTGACATATTGTTAGGTCTGTAGCTAACTATATGGTACCTGTCAGCTAGACCCCAATTTTTATTTTATTTTGAGCTGAGCTATACCCCAGTTTTGGGAGTTGCTTTATGTATCACTGAAAAACGCCCAGTTTCATCAAAGGCCACTGAAAAACACTATCCATTGTATATGACTCACTTCCATAATCTCTTCATTCTTTTCTTTCCCTGTTAGCTGGGTGGGTGTTATGACTTCTGTCAAGTAAGTAAAGTGACCATTGTCTCCTGGTTTAGCAGTGTTGCTGCTGCGTTTGCCACTTAAGGAGTGCTAGTCCACTGCCACCATGGGTGCCTTACAGAGGTGAAGCCTCACATACAGGAAGCCATGGGGGAGCACTGAACCAGACAAGGCCTATTAGTTGTTTATCATGGCCAATTAGGCAGTTATAAGTGAAAATACTGACATCTATTTACCCCTTAATGGAAGTACACAAACATCACACTAATGGTGGTGGCAAATAGTGAAGTTTCGGAAGTGGGTTGGTATAGAATGAATTGGGAATCTTCCAGTGGCATATGATAAACTGGTAGTAATTCAGTAGCATATAAACAATTATCTGTTTTCAGAAAATAAGCTTCAGGACACAGCAGAAGTGTCCCAATTTCTAGAGGATGAAAAATCAATGTTGGTGGATGGAACTATACTCATTTAACAAAAACACCACATGCATTAAATATTGTTATTTTGAATTAAGAAGAGAGGAACATGCATTATTTTTTTTCTACCAAAGGCAGCAAAACAAACAGCAAAATAGTTAGTGGGTGGCATCTATATAGTTATATATGGTAGCACACAACATGACATCATTAGTATTGTAAAACTGCAAATCATCTGAAATCCCTGCAAGCACTTCAGCAAGTTTGATTTCATTAAATTTGAAGTCCTCTAGAATTTAGAATTTTAGATCCAGCTACCTAGATCTGATTCAGCTCCATTATATCTACACAATCTATGTTTACAAAATAGGCAATAGCTGATGAAGTCAACATAAACTTGCAAATCACAACTATATTTTTTCGAGATATCAATAATGAAGAATTTGTTTGAGATGAACTCACAATAATCAAGACTGATGTGAAACCTATAGAAAACCCCTCATTTATTTGTCTGAGATATCTGTCAAGTAATAACGAGGAAGTTGCCAGCAAGCTCAGTAGTAGACCTCCTACAAGGGATAGATATAGACAAAATGAAATGTGCGCAGGAGGTAAAACCAACGAAAAGTTTCACCATGTGAACCTACCCCAGAAACGTGTCGATGTTTGTATCTTTGTAAGATAATCCACTGTTGCTCTTCCAGGTTTTATCTTTGGCACTCTGGCACTCATCTTATTCAGGTAGTCAGATATCTCTTTTGGCAAGTTGGCCTGCGGTGCATGGTATGTAGATTAAGGTACCATTTCGTTAGCGCATGTACAAATGGAAGTGTGCCTCAGAATCTAAAATAAGGATATCATGCTCCTAAAAAATGTAAAAAACAAGCATCCACTACTAATTTATAAGAGTTAAGATTGAAGATCATAAGAATTTGTGAAAATTGATAAAAGTAACATCCTAAATGCTACAGTATGGTAGTACTTGGTTCCATATATACTAATAGCAAGCAACTATTATAGAACAGCAGGCAACTATAACAGTAATACAACATCATGACAACAAGATAATCAAGGTATAGGTTTATCCTGGGAAACAAAATGCACTAGTATTCAATCTTCACAAGCACGAAGCAGGTGCACGCAGAGAAGGCAAATTTTAATGTTTAGCATAACTTTAGGTGTTAGTACAAAGGTATTCATAGCAGCCAAAAGAAAAATAATTCTTGGCTGTCTCAAGAGGGTGCACATTATAGCAGCCCAAAGCTAACTAGACAGAAACATGAACCCTGTTGCGAGAGTCTTTACCTTTTAGTTTAGAAGTCCATACCAATACATTAGTGTGACATGATGCATAACTGTATTTTGTGAAAAATAGAAATGAAAAAAGTATATTCATAATTTTCACGCACTTGTGTGTGTTGTAGTGTTGGCAGGTTATTTTTTGTTGTTTTGGTGAAACAACATTGGTCACTTTGTTCCTTCCATCATTTGAAAAGTTCAAGCTAGCAATGACTAAACCCTTCCCGGACTATAATATATTTAGAACTGACAGTTTAGTTGTGTGTGCTTTCTATAATTGTTAAGCCAGTTTCCACAATAGCACTTCAAGGTAGGAATGCCACTCGTTAACTGCTTACTGTTATTCAGGATGTTGGTTAAAAACGAGTTATGAAGATTAAAACAAACTTACAATGTCAAAAATGTTGAAGACGAAGACGAAAAATGCATAGGTCAAATAATAAATCCAAGGACTACCACCAACTGAAGTCATTGGATTCAAAATTTCCTTCAAATTTTCCCAAAATGGCGAACGAAAAATGCTGCAGAAAATCCACATCAGAATTGAAGGAAAAGTGAACATGCATACACACGGAAACAATGGATTACCTGGCCATAATGCTTGGAAAAGCAAGTAAGTATGAGGTTGTAAGCAAAGGCTGCATCCCTGTTGGGTTTATATTGAAGGGGATATATGGCTCAACCTCTGTAACTGGGGAGTTTTCATTCCTACAAAAGAATGGGAAAGGGAAATAGAAGGGAAATTATAAGGTTTCTAAAAACATAAATCTACTATCAGCAAAAATTTCGTTCGATGAACAGGTGATGGTAACCATCAAGTAATTTCTGTTGGTCAAAATGCATCCAGCCATTTCTGTTGGTAACCATCATTGTAAAGCTAAACAGTTGGTAGAAGAGTACAACAAAAATGTATAGACGCTAAAAGTACACCGAAGAAGCACTGTGGTTTTCTGAGTGATGTAAAATATTTCTTATTAAGAAAGTTTGTAATAGAAGTAACTCCGCCTATGTTGTCTCAACATAGCCGGTCCCGAAGCCCGGGTAAAGGAGGAGGGTTGTGATAGGCTTGGCGAGCCAACGTAAAAACTCAGCCACTCTTATGGAGATGAAACCCAAAAGATTTTCGTTGGGGCGTAACCCTCTCAGCGACGCGCCACATCGGAACCCGGGTGTGGTGGAAAATGGGCAAGGGCCGGGCCGTCACCCCCCAGGTGGCGCGCCGTATCTTGATCCGGATACGGTGGCAGGTGAGCGAGGATCGGGTCGTGGCATCCTTAGTGGCGCGCTACATCGGCGCCCGGATGTAGTGGAAAATGAGCAAGGGTCTTCGCATTTGACTCGACGAGTGCGAAGGGTAAGGAAGCTAGCCGAGCCTAGGAGGATTCGCTTAGGTAGCTGGAACGTAGGGTCTCTGACAGGGAAGCTTCGGGAGCTAGTTGATGCAGCGGTGAGGAGAGGTGTTGATATCCTTTGCGTCCAAGAAACCAAATGGAGAGGACAAAAGGCGAAGGATACCGGCTTCAAGCTGTGGTACACGGGGACGGCTGCAAACAGAAATGGCGTAGGCATCTTGATCAACAAGAGCCTCAAGTATGGAGTGGTAGATGTCAAGAGACGTGGGGACCGGATTATCCTGGTCAAGCTGGTAGTTGAGGACTTGGTTCTCAATGTTATCAGCGCTTATGCCTCGCAAGTAGGCCACAATGAGAACACCAAGAGGGAGTTCTAGGAAGGCCTAGAAGACATGGTTAGGAGTGTACCGATTGGTGAGAAGCTCTTCATAGGAAGAGACCTCAATGGCCACGTGGGTACATCTAACACAGGTTTTGAGGGGGCGCATGGGGGCTTTGGCTATAGCATCAGGAATCAAGTAGGAGAAGATGTCTTAAGCTTTGCTCTAGCCTACAACATGATTGTAGCTAACACCCTCTTTAGAAAGAGAGAATCACATCTGGTGACTTTTAGTAGTGGCCAACACTCTAGCCAGATTGATTTCATCCTCTCGAGAAGAGAAGATAGGCGTGCGTGCCTAGACTGTAAGGTGATACCTAGAGAGAGTGTTGTACCCCAGCATAAGCTGGTGGTTGCTGACTTCCGCTTTCGGATTCGTGTATAGCGGGATAAGCGTGCCAAAGTCGCTAGAACGAAGTGGTGGAAGCTCAAGGGGCAGGTAGCTCAGGCGTTCAAGGAGAGGGTCATTAAGGAGGGCCCTTGGGAGGAAGGAGGGGATGCGGACAATGTGTGGATGAAGATGGCGACTTGCATTCGTAAGGTGGCCTCGGAGGAGTTTGGAGTGTCCAGGGGAAGGAGAAGCGAAGATAAGGATACCTGGTGGTGGAATGATGATGTCCAGAAGGCGATTAAAGAGAAGAAATATTGCTTCAAACGCCTATACCTGGATAGGAGTGCAGACAACATAGAGAAGTACAAGATGGCGAAGAAGGCTGCAAAGCGAGCTGTTGGTGAAGCAGGGGGTCGGACATATGAGGACCTCTACCAACGGTTAGGCACGAAGGAAGGCGAAAGGGACATCTATAAGATGGCCAAGATCCGAGAGAGGAAGACGAGGGATATTGGCCAAGTCAAATGCATCAAGGACGGAGCAGGCCAACTCTTGGTGAAGGACGAGGAGATTAAGCATAGATGGTGGCGGGAGTACTTCGACAAGCTGTTCAATGGGGAGAATGAGAGTTCTACCATTGAACTGGACGAGTCCTTTCATGAGACCAGCATGCGTTTTGTGCGGCGAATCCAGGAGTCTGATGTCAAGGAGGCTTTAACAAGGATGTAAGGAGGCAAGGCGATGGGCCCTGATTGTATCCCCATTGAGGTGTGGAAAGGTCTCAGGGAAATAGCGATAGTATGGCTAACCAAGCTTTTCAACCTCATTTTTCGGGCAAACAAGATGCAAGAATGGAGACGGAGTATATTAGTACCAATCTTCAAGAACAAGGGAGATGTTCAGAGTTGTACTAATTACCGTGGAATTAAGCTAATGAGCCATATAATGAAGCTATGAGAGAGTGTCATTGAGCACCGCTTAAGAAGAATGACAAGCGTGACCAAAAATCAGTTTGGTTTCATGCCTGGGAGGTCGACCATGGAAGCCATTTTCTTGGTACGACAACTTATGGAGAGATATAGGGAGCAAAAGAAGGACTTGCATATGGTGTTCATTGACTTGGAGAAGGCCTATGATAAGATAGCGCGGAATGTCATGTGGTGGGCCTTGGAGAAACACAAAGTCCCAGCAAAGTACATTACCCTCATCAAGGACATGTACGATAATGTTGTGACAAGTGTTTGAACAAGTGATGTCGACACTGATGACTTCCCGATTAAGATAGGACTGCATCAAGGGTCAGCTTTGGGCCCTTATCTTTTTGCATTGGTGATGAATGAGGTCACAAGGGATATCCAAGGAATATCCCATGGTGTATGCTCTTTGCGGATGATGTGGTGCTAGTTGACGATAGTCGGATGGGGGTAAATAGGAAGTTAGAGTTATGGAGACAAAACCTTGGAATCGAAAGGGTTTAGGCTTAGTAGAACTAAAACCGAGTACATGATGTGCGGTTTCAGTACTACTAGGTGTGAGGAGGAGGTTAGCCTTGATGGCGAGGTGGTACCCCATAAGGACACCTTTCGGTATTTGGGGTCAATGCTGCAGGAGGATGGGGGTATTGATGAAGATGTGAACCATCGAATCAAAGCCGGATGGATGAAGTGGCGCCAAGCTTCTGGCATTCTCTATGACAAGAGAGTGCCACAAAAGCTAAAAGGCAAGTTCTACAGGATGGCGGTTCGGCCTGCAATGTTGTATGGCGCTGAGTGTTGGCAGACTAAAAGGCGACATGTTCAACAGTTAGGTGTGGCGGAGATGCGTATGTTGAGATGGATGTGTGGCCACACGAGGAAGGATCGAGTCCGGAATGATGATATACGAGATAGAGTTGGGGTAGCACCAATTGAAGAGAAGCTTGTCCAACATCGTCTGAGATGGTTTGGGCATATTCAACGCAGGCCTCCAGAAGCTCTAGTGCATAGCGGGCGGCTAAAGCGTGCGGAGAATGTCAAGAGAGGGCGGGGTAGACCGAATTTGACATGGGAGGAGTCCGTTAAGAGAGACCTGAAGGATTGGAGTATCACCAAAGAGCTAGCTATGGACAGGGGTGCGTGGAAGCTTGCAATCCACGTGCCAGAGCCATGAGTTGGTTGCGAGATCTTATGGGTTTCACCTCTAGCCTACCCCAACTTGTTTGGGACTAAAGGCTTTGTTGTTGTTGTTGTTGTTGTTGTAAAGTTTGTAATAGAAGTAGCTTCCTTGCCTCCGTAAACAACTGACAGTTAAGGCCAAAAAAAAAAGCTCCTGGCAAAACATTTCTTTGACCTGGACCGTAGTACAACAGACTAACTTAAGAATTCAGCTTAGCCTAGGCAACGACATGATGAGAGGTGACGGCAGTCATGAGCTAAATGCCGCGTATGCGTATCCTAAGATCAGTATATGATGTAAGCAATGCAACCCTTTTTTTAATAAATACAATTATAAGCAAATCTTTATACATCAATGCAACCCTTTTTTAATAAATACAATTATAAGCAAAGCATGCTAACTTAATAAGTAACAGGTAACCATTTCCATCTTGCGCACATAATATTCTAGTCTCTAGTGTGACATAATAATTTTTGCAAGTTCGAAAGAAAGTGCAGCGTTAAGCAACATAAGAAAAAACTAATAGGTAACCATTTTGCAGATAATGTTCCAAAGTTAGCTGAGAGTTTTTGCGAAGTTATTGTCTTATTGCCGCAAATAACAGCATTCAAAATTGTGCTTCAACAAAAATTAATGCAGAATCAAACTACTTTATTACCCTGCAATAGAAGCCAACTTGAATCCATAGTACTGAAGCTTTATCTTCCTACATCCTTCAGTCACCAACACTGCCCCCATGGTAACCATCATAAAGATCCCAGCTACTCCCAAGATGTAGGGCCAAGATGTGCACACATTTCCTGCTCCGAAAGGCAAGTTCAATTGTTCAAATAAGAGAAAACAATATGAAACAGAACCGTCACACTATCAGTTACTGCATATTCTACTATACAAACTGACACAAATGTTCAACTGAAGCACTTTGTGTTATAAACACGATGTTGACATAAAACATGTCAAGATTAAATAGGCACTAACCGTTCACAGCACACATGATACTGGATGAGCTACAATATGTTATGTTGAGCTAAGGAGATAGATCTGATGGCGTAGTTAGAAAAGATAGTGTCACTGCCAAGATATCACAAAAGAGGCAATATGGCAACATTCCCTACAATTTAAGTGCAAGTTTCAACATAAGATTTTCCTAAGCTTAATTAATTAAAACACAACCAAAAGAATAAATTGAGGGAATTCTTTAATTTATTCCAGTAATCTTGGCAGAATATATGATAATTTGATCTACCAAGGAATATTAGAATTTAATAAGGTTTCAGCCGTGATTTTTTGTTGCCAGTATGAAAGGCAGCCCCAAAATAAGCAAGAAAAAAGGGCACGTAAAAGTAACAAATACAGTCCAGCAATATACAAATCACTGTCTCTAAGGTTTATAACTTGCGCGGAAGACTCAATTAATAAATGAAACATATAAACAAACATTTAGCAAGTTAGGAGGGATTACCTGAAAATTGAGTTAGCATCTTGTGTAGTGTATTTGTGTAACCAGTCAATATTCCAACACAGATAATCAAAGATGAGCCATGCCCTGTACGGCAAAATACACAAGAAGCAGTAAGCATGAAATTGCTAGCCAATAACAAGATATGCACTGCTATTTGATGATAATAAACATGGTAAAGTTTTACCTCACCACATCATCCACATAAACATTTCCAGAAATGATTTCGCATATGTTATTTTTCAAGTCAGGAGGAAATACTCATTGATTTTCATATATAGCGAAATCCTACTCATTGCACAGTTGAGTAATCAGCACATGAACTAGAACAGAGCAAATCCCAATTCAAAATCACTATTTTATTTTTCTCGGCAACAGCAGTACCAGCAGTTACATTGGTTGGGACCCAAATAAGTTAGGAAAAATGAAACAAAGTGTGGAATTATTTCTGTCATGAACAGACGCTCCCATACAAAAAAAATGACCAAAATGGGAAGCTCTTCCACAACATGAGTATGCCTTTTTTCCGTTAGACATACTGTTAGGGATAAATATCACAGAAAGTAGACCGACTGCGACGGTTTGAAGAACAGACCCACGCTAGGGTGGAAAGAAACTAGAGTAGAGAGAGAGAGAGAGAGATTTCAGGACTGGGTCTCATTGATAATTCTTACTACATCCAACTTGCGGGCCTTCTCATCCCTAAATAGGAAGATACCTAGCAAGCAATCTAATTGAGCATGCTAGTACTAGATAACAGATGCCATACAATCATTTCCCATCGTGTTTACCTCAAACATAACAACCTAGCATCAGCACTAACTTTTGTTGACATTCCATTGGACTATTGGTACTGTACCAAAGGCCGCAGGACCACATAACATGCTGACCGCAGCTGCCAGATTGCAACACCTAAACTGCTGCTGCTGCTGTTGCACATAGACTGCCCAAAAGGATGTATCTATTCAGCCTATACAGTAGAGGTTCAGTTTATTTGGTGCAAACAGTATGCAGAACAAAAATATCTCATTCAGACGAAAACAACAATCAAATGGTCAGAACTTAAGGATACAATGCATAGATATGTACTCCCTCCATTCACAAATATAAAATGTTCTAACTTTTCTGTGAATCGGATGTATATAGACATGTTTTAGTGTGTTTGTTCACTCATTTCAGTCCGTATGTAGTCCATATCCAAAACATCTTAGATTTGTGAATGGAGGGAATACTATACTAGTAATATGAAAAATGTGACTCAAAACAGACTCTTATGAATAACCATTCAAGACTTCCAAAGGGCACCATGTACATGACAGAATGTTGAATAGTACTACAACATAATAACACAAAAGAGTCAACTCATGCAGCAAATGGCGCTAAAACAAAATATGAACGAAATGAAAGTACTACCAAAGCCAGATTCCGTTATGGTGTCACAGATCCAAGTCGTTGACATTGCACCGAGGACAAGCAGAAAGCTTGTTAATATGACATGCTTAACCCTGAGACAGATGAAAGCAAAATAAATAGAGCAACAGAGAGAACAGAAAAGCATCCCTCCAGGTCAATCAAATTATGACAACTTATAATGTCTCATCACTCTACAAATGAGTCAGGGCATGCCGTAAATGAAATGATAAGTTATATGCAAACTCTGATAAAAGCATACATTTGTGCTAGTTCTAATTTTAAAGTGCCTCCATCTTCCATCAATGGATGGCAAAAGAAAAGGAAAAACCAAAGGAAGAAGCATGAGGTGGCCAATGGTGGAGCACTTCAGCAAGCTTGCCAGATACGAGCAAAACAGAAGTCAAAGTATTAATATCATATACGCAAAAAAGGTAATTTACCTGTAACTTGCTGCATATATGGAGTACTGCAGCGAATAGCATGACACAGTACAAGCAGCCACAATTGCAAAACCCAGTGATAGCCACCATCTGAACATCAAGATGGAGGAGCTCAAACTAGATGAAGATATAGAAAATGGAACAGTTCCCAAAAGAAATTCAATCTCGCTGTTAAAGATAGGCAACTAAACACACATATAGCTTTTGATCTTCTCATGCCCGTCTAATCCTTCCTTGCGAATCTTTTCAAGTGATGGAAGAACATGGCAAAGAACCTAAAACAGACACAAGTTGTTATTGTAATAGTAGTATAAAGGGTTGTTATATCTTGGAATGAAAATTGTCTTCAGCTAGTACAGTCAAAAGACACTCTGAAGCTATCCAAGTACACTTTTAAGTGGCTTGATTGTCATAGTTACAACTACTGGTGGTTGTTTGTAAGGATTCTGGTTTTCTGTAAATGGAAAACTAAGGTCTAGGAGACATTCCAGCTTCCTTTGTCCCCCCCAAAAAGGGAACATCTTGCTTGTGCCACTAGCCACAGCTTAAATCTCAATTTCACGCTCTTCTTTTCAGACTTGCCACTGTTGCAATCACACTGTTGCCTGAATACATGATATTCTCTTTTTGGCCTAGACAGCCCAAAATTAAGACCAAAACGCCCCCAGTTGTATGACAATAGACCTCATTTTATTGCTCCATTGTGCTAAGGGTATGTTTGGAACTTCGGATGGTCACCAAAGCTCACGCTGGCAAAATTTTGGCCTCTTTGTTTGGAGGGTTGCCAGTGTTTTGCCATGGCAATGGCTCTTTGCCCACTCTAGTTCATTTTTCTTGCCAATGTTGACACCAACTCATGGGCAACCAAAAGCTTAATAAATTTTTTGGCTAGCCAAATATTTGGTAGGGCAAGCTTGGGCAAGAACCAAACATATGCAGCTTCTCTCTGCTACTTGACCTTATCTTATGTGCAGCTGTAATGGTGTGTACTAAAGGCAAAAAAAGTTGAAATTATGCTCTGTATGGATGAAATGGAGCCTAACAGATACAAAAACCTGAACTTTTGTTATGTTCGGAATTTTAAGTGTGGATTTGGTTATCGTCCATGGCATGTTGAGGTCAGGTGCATAAAACCCTTTGGTCGTGTTCATTTTGGTTGCGACAATAAACTTCTTTGCCACTGCATAACATATGTCGCAAATTATCTTTGGCTGGGGATTCAGGCCTTGAGGGTTTAAGGGGGATTAACAGCTGGCTGCCGCTTCTGTCCATGTCGTCCCACATGTGTTATGTGGGCATTTGCGGCAACCCACAAAGCGGCACCGTCTAGTATGTATGCTATGTGTTCCAGCAAAGTATGCTAGATTGGACACACAGTAACTTTCTCCTAATTGAAATCAGTCGATTAACAAACAGAGATACGCATAGTTAAGCTCACTATGCCAGGATAGAGACGGTAATTGATGGGGACGCTCATGTATCAATAAATCAATTTCGGTACTTCTTAAGACCAGTCTAGATGTTGCATATGAACATGAATCAATCGGGGTGACGCACATCATCAACAGATGATGTCACAATAAGAGTGGAGAGAGGCTGATGTGTTCATGCTTGTGTTCAGATTTGACTTCAATGTCGAAGCTGCAGCATGCAATGGGTCGATTCGGCTGTTCGTACAGACCACGCGGAACAAGTGGCCTTAGTTGTGACCGAGCGGGTTGATCCACAAGTTCCGCATCTGTTGTGCGTTAACCTGCAGTCATCCATGTACCATCTTATGTGGGATGGCTGGATGGTTCATGCGGCACTGGCCCGCTCCCACTTGGGACCTTAAAGTGGGGTTAATGGGATCTGAACCTAGTTGAACCCCAAAATATGTCAGGTTCTAACTCTTGAACAAGCAAAACAAACCAGCTCTGATGAAACGGTAATTGGTAGGGATGCATGAATGTAAATTCAAACAACAGTGTAACGGCAATAGTGAGTAGGCAAAAAAGAAAACGATACATATGAGATTTCTGATGTGGCTAATGACATTGGAGTATTGCTATCAGAAAACAAAAGCACGTGACAGGACAAAGGAAGAGAGTATCTAACCTGCATTACAATCGACGCTGAGATCTGATGACTGATTCCCAGCTGGAAAAACGACAGCTTCAGTTCAGAAGCAAAATCAACGAGGTCATCTGCATAGATGAAGGCGCATTGCAAAGTGCAATTTAAGACATTTGCTAAAATCCCGTGACATGCCTACACGCTTCAGCACGTGTGCAGGTAGCAGGAAGGGATAATCCGGAGGGGACAGTAGTACCTGCAGGGAGCGGGGCGAAGCTGAGATAGGAGTCGGGGATGAGGCGGCGGTCGAACCCGGGAAGCGGGACGAAGTAGCCTACGCGGCTGAGCACGATGAGCACGGCCGTGACGGCAAGCCGCCGCCGGATTTCGCTGCGGAAGAAGGCCTCCGCCGCGCCCTCCGCCACGGCCCCGAGCCGCGCCAGGTCCAGGAACCTGTTCCGGAACCCGGGCGCCTTCTTCCCGCCCGCGCCACCCTCACGCGCCGGCTCGGCGGGGGATGCGGCGTACGACGAAGCCCTAGGGGCGAGGAGGAGGCGGCGAGGCGGGGGGAGCGTGCGAACGAGGAGGTGGCACTGGTTGGCGCGGAGAGATGGGTGCTTGGGAGCGAGGTGAGGTGGCGGGAGGGGGAGCGCGCACCGGGGTGGGAGCGGGAGCGAGAGCGCGAGGGAGGAGGACATGGCGGTGGTGGCCGGCGAACGAGCCTCCGCCTCGTCGCGCGGCCGCAATCCGCAGGGACGGGAGAGGTTTGGGAAAGCCAACGATGCAGACTCGCTAACAACTACGGAGCGGTCGTTCGGTCGCTGGACTTACACGGCGACTCTGCCCGAACCCCGAGTCGCCGGCCTCCCTCGGTTGCTCCTACATTCCTTTTTTTTTTCTTTTTTTTTTCTCTTTTTTCTTGAACATCCTTTTCCTTTTTCCTTTTTATGAATATATGAATATACTCTCCGCTCTTTATCCAATCGGCAAAGGCATATTAGATTACAACACACAATCCAGAAAGTCGGGGATTACATCATAGTTGTGTACAATGTTATCAATGTCCAAAACTTCTCTCGCAATGCGATGAGCTGCCTCATTCGTTTGCCTATGAACATGTAAAAGGTTAAACCCTGAAAATAAGAAACTACCTCTCTAATTTCATGGAGCACTTGACAGGCACTCGAACGTTTTAAACCAATCATTTCAGAGTGTATAGACCTCCTGACAACCAGCCTCCATGCGTATCTTTAATATTCTTTTATCGTGTGCAAATAGCACTGCATCTCAACATGCAAGTATCTTATCGGTGAGATGGGCTAGAAACTAGAATACCATCGTATCTCGCTCCTGCCGCTGCCACAAAGGTTCCAGAGTAGTCTTTGCCAATAAAGTCAATTCCCCCTCGCCATCGGCCTAAATCGGTTGCTCCATCAGCATTGATCTCAAACCACCCAGCTTTCGACGGTTTCCACTTTACCTGCACCACACCTTCTTGTGTTATTTCAGGTGCCGGTACCTCAAGGGCACGCACAATATCATCGATGATGATCATCGATTTGTGCGGCGGCCACTGCTCTTCACCGTGCGCGAACTTATTTTTCGAATGCCAAATTGCCCACATTACCATGATCGTGATTGCCTCGTCATGCTTGGGATCATCTTTACATCCAGCATATCTTTTGACCATGTGTACGGGTGTAGTTTGGATGCTTTTGATGTTGAACTGAACCAGGGCAGCCTCCCAAAAACGTCTCGCATGATCACATGACAATAGGCTATGATAAGGACTCTCCTGCTCATGACAACACATCAGGCAGTGAGCCTAGGTCTTAATATGTCACCAGTTTAATTCTCCAAAGCAGGGTAGCATATTATTGACCACCCTCAACCAAAAGACTCTGATCCTTGGTAAGACATTTACAATGGGTTTGGTTATTGCTCAGGTAATGTAATGGGTTTCGTATCATGAAGCACTGCTTTTGATCTCTTTTTACCATATACGAGCTTTGTTTGGTTCGTGAGGTTGGGTTCGGTTTCCTAATCAGTTGTCGTTCGGTTGTTTTCAACTCTGCGAAGCGGTGTATCAAAATGCACTGTTACCGAAGACGTAATACCCGAACCAAACGTCATCTACGATTGTTTAAAGCATAGGAATCGAAAACCGAGCGACCGAACCAAACGTGTCGTTAGTTTTCATGGGGCTTTCCAAACAACAATATCATCACATGAGTTGCCCACTGGAAACTTTTCTTGCATACGACCGTCCATGACTTCTCTGTACGTCGATCGTACTGAAAAGATGTCATTCTTCCCCCATGCACATGCCCATATATCCTCCTTGGCTCCTCTTGATCTCGGCATATTAAGGATAGCATCAGTATCAGGCACAAGGAAAGTCTCCCTTATATATTCAATGTTTCATTATCCTATTTCTTCCTGGATCAAATCAGTCACAAGTTGAAATGAATTTTCCTTAAGCCTCCCATCGGTTTCATGGTGTTGGTCCCAACAATCCAAATACTTCTTCTTTCAAGTCGTCCCCAATTCGCCTAACAAGACCTTTCTAAAGCATGTTTCTCGCACTGATGATAGTTCACCATGTTGGTGAACCGTTTGGAACTCCCCATGTGGGTAATAGTGCCCCTTCAGTACACGCACGCATAAGCTTTGCGTTAAGCTTTGCGTGTTGTCCAAGAGTTGCCATGCCTGCATAGCTAACATGGCATCATTGAATAGTTCTAGATCCTGAAAGCCCAACCTTCCTTTAGACTTTGGAAAAGCCATATTCACCCATGACTTTCAATGCATACCTTTCCGTCCAGTGATCCATCCCACCAGTATTTGGGTATGAATGTCGTTAATTTCTCGCACAAGACTTTCGTGAGTTTAAAGCAACTAATAGAATAGGTTGGAAGTGCTTGAACCACAATTTTAAGGATAACCTCTTTCATCACACAAGACATAAGTCTCACACCACCTTGCACCCCCAGACCGTGATCTTCCATGAATATGCTCAAATTGGTGCTCCGTTGACCTCCCACCACGGTCGGTAGGCCAAGGTACTTCCTAGACAATGCCTCCGTCCGGATATTTAAGGCGTCTTGACCCTTCTCTTAGCCAAAGCCCCATAGTTCGGGCTAAAGAAAATTGAGCTTTTCTGTTTATTCATCCTCTGTCCAGAACCAATACTATAGTTACTCAAAATATCATTTAGTTGTGGTGCACTCCTACTATCCGCTTTCATAAACACCAAGCAATCCTTAGCAACTAATAGGTGGGATACCCATGGAGCATGAGTGCTAACACGAATGCTTGTGTCTATCCAACCCCCATCACAGTTCTTGATGATGCAAGATAAACCTTCTCCACATTACTCATATAAAGGATGCTAGAGTACCCGCCTTCTGGGGGCCTTCGAGGGAGAAGAGGCCTCTACGTCGTTGGTTTTTAGGTGGCATGCTCCCGGGAGCTCTCGGGTGCTCTCCGCGCTGTCCGATCTGCCCGGATGGCACGGACCCGGGCGACCCGACTGGGAGGTCCATGACGGGCGAACCGAGGGATCGCGCGGGGGGCACCGTCATGTGGGTGCCCGTGCCACGCGCACATGCGACATCTCACACGCTTGTCCACACACGAGGGGCCACCCGGACCTGCCTATCGGCCTCTTTGCCCCCCGGTGGGCTGGTTCGGTTGCGCTAGGCGGGGCCTGCGTCAAGTCTGTCCGGCTGCACCCCGTGTCGATGGCGTCGTGGCGCGCTCCTGTCCATCGGGCCGCCTTGTCCGATCTGCCCAGACGACGAGCATCCCGGACACCCGAGTGGGCGGTCCATGATGGGTGCACCAAGGGCTCGCGCGAGCCAATCATCATGTGGTGGCTCATGTCGCACACATGCAACGTCTCACACGCGCTGCCCATGCGCATGGTGCCAGCCAGACCTGCCTGCTAGCCTCTTCACCACCCGGCGGGCTGGTTCGGTTGCGCCAAGCAGGGTGTGCGTCGAGTCTGTCCGACGACTCCCCGCGTCGATGGCTCCATGGCATGCTCCTGTCGGTCAGACCTATGCATCTGGTACATACTTGGACGTTTTTGCTCGGGGGTCCATGGCGCGTGGGGCGCATGCGCGACCGGTGCCTCCTCCTCCTCTAGCCATGTCACCTTATCTCAACAAGTGGAGGAATTCGAGGAAGAGGAGGAGAATGACGATGAACAGGATCCACGAGACAAGGACTGCAACAAGTTAACATTTCACAAACTGCCAGATGGACCTTCACTCACTCAACCATCCCAAACGAGGGGGCATGTAGAGGATCCTTAAGAGTCCATCGCCTTTCCAGAGAGAGCGTGCTCGAGGCGGCCTAAAACCAAATGAGGGTCGCACAAAGAGAGTTGAGGATCGTCTAAGCAAGAGGGAAAGAAAGTAATATGGACACTTGCTTGCTATGTAGTATTTGAGAACCTTCTATTTGGTCGTGTCCAACTTTGTATGTTGAACACGCTATGTTGAACTTGGTATGTTGAACTATCTGTGATCAAATTGTTGTGTGATGGACAATTGTTGTGTGGTGAAATTTGAATGTTAATTGTGTGCTAGACAAAATGGTAAATGAGCTCTGGAGTGACTACATGGGCCCATCATCAAGGTTCTTGGTGGCAGGGTTACATGTCCTCCCGCCTGCAGAAACGTACGAAAACTTTCAGTACCATTTTGAGCTAAATTTACTACCGTACCGTGAGGACCTTGGTGGTAGGGTTGCCCTACCGCCCACCCATTCCCCATTCACTTACCCCCTCTAGGTGCCTACCGTATGCCGGCCTAGGGTTTAATGTGCTAACCACTTGCCCGCATGAGCGTGACGACGACTAGGTTTCTGGTGTCATAGACCCTGGTGGTACGTTAAATCCTACCACCGCTGGCGATAGCAAAAAGGTTAAATCCATTTTTCTCAAAACGGGGTTAATTAAATCATGCTAAACTATGCCACAAAGGTTACAACAGTGATTTTGGCCGATAAAAGTCGTGCTTACTGTCACAAAGCAACGTGTTGTAGAAACAAACAAGGATAAACGTCAACGCACATGTACACGCACGCACACACGCATGTCGTAGAGCACTCCACAGCCACAGGAACACGTAGCATCTTTTATACAACTGACCGCCGGCCGGCAGAGCTCACCAAAGCCGACGGATGACATGCACGGCACATGAAATTTGTCCCGCCAGCCGGAGGAGGGAGCGGGGCTGGACGCCTAGTTCGATCAGCGGCTTCTCCGGTAGAGGGAGTAGGCGTTGAGGACGACGAGGAGGACGAGGATGATGGAGGCGATGAGGCCGAGGCAGGTGGCGCTGCCGATGTGCCGGCAGAACTTGCCGTAGATGTTGCAGATCTTGTTCCACCGCGTGTGCGAGTTGCCCTTCAGCCCCACCCAGGCCACGGCCCCCGCCGTGCCCGTCGCCGACGCCATGATGCCCGCGTAAACCTGCCATGGTTATACATAGGATTGTTACATCAAGCTGTGCCCTGCGTGCAACTACAGTACATGTGAGAACAAATCATTCAAGGCAGAAGATACTGACCACATCAAGCAGAATGAGGACGAAGATCCCCTTGGCACAGGAAGCCGAGCTTGACATGGACTTGACCGAGGTGGCGGCCGTCAGAAGGCTATACAAGCTCGTCATGCACAGCGCCACAAGAAGATAACTGCAAACCACACGTAGACAGGGCACACAATAAGCATCAGCAATCCATGTTATTATACGCACCGTTCCTACGCGGAAGTTATCAATTCCCGTAGGAGAGGAGAGACGTATGACATGACGATCAACTCACGTACATGAGCGCTGGCGAGTCTTTGAACTGGGCGGGCACCGGCCCGAATCTGAACGGCGGCGTCAGGACCAGGGGCACCATCTCCGTCTGCTTGGCGGTGACCAGCACGACGAGCCCCGACAACGAGACGGCGAACAGAAGCACCCTCAGGGCCAGGTCGGCGCCGCGGAGCCCGGCCGGCGACGACGGCGCCGTGTTCCCGCTGTCCTCAACGGTGCCGGCCATCCCTTCGATCGGGGCGCGCGCTTGTCTATAGCTGGGCGGGGAGTCTGCGGTTTCCGAGCACTAGAAGAGATTCAATGGATTGATCGCCGGGACGCCCAGGCACGGCAGTGCGTGGTTTTATAGGCTTGTAGCCGCCGCCGGGGTGGGGTGGGGTGGGGCACGTACGTGAGAATGCACAATGTCATTGCCATTGTTTACACGCAGGCTGCTGCAAGTACGCATGCACTTCTGACTTTGACTTGCAAGTAGCCCGCTTTGTACGCAACTTAGTATGATCGTGTTGACAGCCTCATCCACACCGTGAATATGTTTGAGTTTGGGTGTGTTCACGTGCTCCCCGTTAATTGGAATTCAGCACTTGTGCTTCTACATTGTGTGTGATACCGGTAGGGAAGGTGACATCCATATACCGACCCTAATAAAATGGAAGTTGTACACCAGTTGGTCAGTCAGACAAGCAATGGTAATGTTGACGTGGCTAGCTGTTCTCCAAATGCATCCATCGCTTTCACGCGCCGATCGCATTCATGATTCTCGTTAGGGGTTGCTTATCTAGTTTGTGTTAGTCAACGTGCTCTATCTGATAGTACGGATTATATGTTTATGTTTAGAGAAGCCTATCTCATCGGGCCGTATTGGTATTACTAATACTACCAATACGACGACGCTTGATCGTGTACAAGATTACGACAGATCGTGGGGATCAAATCGTGAACACAACTGGTCATGCTACAATATGTTAATTCGCATACATATATTATCCTAACCTCCCACAGACACACAATGTCAGCATGTTAGCACGGTAAGATTGCGAGGTAATCCATCAAAGCATCACCTTAGTTGCTCGTTTAGTAAATCCTCAGCAACGTGACACTGGAGAGCGCCTAGAGCAACCTTCCCTCTGATAAAAATGAAAATCAACTTCGGTGAGCTTTGATCGAGCGTGAAACAAAGGATTATTCCATTATACTTGTAAAAACAATTTCAGGCCCAATTCAGCAGCTATGGGATTGCTCAGCTACGGGATAGGGAGAAATTCCTGCTCGACTTGCCGGTGTTGGCAACGACGGCACATGCGGGTGTCGTTTTCTTTTTGGAGACGTTGTCAAGGCCTTCAGTTGCGTCCCTCTTCAAGCTCAGGAAAAACCCTAGGTCTGGTTCCTCCAGACCGGTTGGCGACGGCTTCTCGGTGTTGTTTTCCTTCTTGAATGCGCTATCTTACTCGCTTGCGGTGTCTGTCGTATTGGCTCACGTGATGTTGGAGTTCTGTCTGGTTTGGCTTGGCCACTTTTGGTTTTGGGTTTGGTAGGTTTAGTTGTGTTGTATCTGGGTCGAGCATCCCTTCTCTCTACTCCGAGTACCATGTTCACGACTGTCTACATTCATGTCATGTGTTGTATTTCTCATTGTACTCATTGTACTCCTTCTATCAATGGAAAGATACGCAAGCTTTGTGTATTCGCGAAATAAAGTTAAAACAATTTCACAAAAAGAAAAACAATCCCTGTTGACTTTGTTTATAAACAAAATTTCCGACCAAAATATTGTCAATAGTGACCTGTAATAATGATATTTTTTTTCTAAAGACAATGTTGGTTTCTTATTCGTGAAATTTTATATACTAGTAAAAAAAGTCAGGTTTATCCTTGCACAGAAAAGGCCAATTATAATACCAATGGCGTCATAAGAAGTGCTTTCATCAAAAGAAGATGTATTCACGATAACTTCATGTATATGCGCAATCTGGACATGCGTTTCCACCGCAACAAAACACCGGCTCTGCTCTTCAAGCTAGACATTAAAAAAAACGTTTGACTCGGCGTTGGGACTACCTACTTGATCTGCTTAACCATCTGGGTTTTCGTCCATGTTTCTGAGGTTTGGTCTCGGCCCTCCTGTACTCGGCGTCGTCACGGGTTCAACTCAATGGAGTTCCTGTTTGTTGGAAATATGCCTTAGAGGCAATAATAAAATGGTTATTATTATATTTCTTTGTTCATAATAATTGTCTATTGTTCATGCTATAATTGTGTTATCCAGAAATCGTAATACATGTGTGAATACATAGACCACAACACGTCCCTAGTGAGCCTCTAGTTGACTAGCTCGTTGATCAAAAGATAGTCATGGTTTCCTGGCTATGGACATTGGATGTCATTGATAACGGGATCACATCATTAGGAGAATGATGTGATGGACAAGACCCAATCCTAAGCTTAGCTCAAAGATCGTGTAGTTCGTTTGCTGTAGCTTTTCTGAATGTCAAGTATCATTTCCTTAGACCATGAGATTGTGCAACTCCCGGATACCGTAGGAGTGCCTTGGGTGTGCCAAACATCACAACGTAACTGGGTGACTATAAAGGTACATTACAGGTATCTCCGAAAGTGTCTGTTAGGTTGGCACGAATCGAGGCTGGGATTTGTCACTCCGTATGACGGAGAGGTATCTCTGGCCCACTCGGTAATGCATCATCATAATGAGCTCAATGTGATCAAGTGGTTGATCACGGGATCATGCATTATGGTACGAGTAAAGTGACTTGCTGGTAACAATACTGAACAAGGTATTGGGATACCGACGATCGAGTCTCGGGCAAGTAACATACCGATTGACAAAGGGAATTGTATACGGATTGATTGAATCCTCGACATCATGGTTCATCCGATGAGATCATCGTGGAGCATGTGGGAGCCAACATGGGTATCCAGATCCCGCTGTTGGTTATTGACCGGAGAGGCTTCTCGGTCAAGTCTGCATGTCTCCCGAACCCGTAGGGTCTACACACTTAAGGTTCGGTGACGCTAGGGTTGTAGAGATATTAGCACACGGTAACCCGAAAGTTGTTCGGAGTCCCGGATGATATCCCGGATGTCACGAGGAGTTCCGGAATGGTCCGGAGGTAAAGATTCATATATAGGAAGTCCAGTTTCGGCCATCGGGAAGGTTTCAGGGGTCACCGGTATTGTACCGGGACCACCGGAAGGGTCCCGGGGGTCCACCGGGTGGGGCCACCTATCCCGAAGGGCCCCATGGGCTGAAGTGGGAGGGGAACCAGCCCCTAGTGGGCTGGTGCGCCCCCCTTGGGCCTCCCCCTGCGCCTAGGGTTAGAAACCCTAGGGGTGGGGGCGCCACCCTTGCCTTGGGGGGCAAGGCACCCCCTTGGCCGCCGCCCTCCCTAGGAGATTGGATCTCCTAGGGCCGGCGCCCCCCCCCTAGGCACCCTATATATAGTGGGGGGAGGGAGGGTTGCGCACCCATGCCCCTGGCCTCTCCCTCTCCCTCCCGTGACACTCCTCCGTCTCCCTGCGCTTGGCGAAGCCCTGCCGAGATCACTGTTGCCTCCACCACCACACCGTCGTGCTGCTGGATCTTCATCAACCTCTCCTTCCCCCTTACTGGATCAAGAAGGAGGAGACGTCTCCCAACCGTACGTGTGTTGAACGCGGAGGTGTTGTCCGTTCGGCACTTGGTCATCGGTGATTTGGATCACGTCGAGTATGACTCCATCAACCCCGTTCTCTTGAACGCTTCCGCGCGCGATCTACAAGGGTATGTAGATGCACTCCTCTCTTCCTCGTTGCTAGATGACGCCATAGATTGATCTTGGTGATGCGTAGAAAATTTTAAAGTTCTGCTACGTTCCCCAACAGTGGCATCATGAGCTAGGTCTATGCGTAGTTACTATGCACGAGTAGAACACAAAGTAGTTGTTGGCGTCGATATTGTCAATTTGCTTGCCGTTACTAGTCTTATCTTGATTCGGCGGCATCGTGGGATGAAGCGGCCCGGACCAACCTTACACGTATGCTTACGTGAGACCGGTTCCACCGACTGACATGCACTAGTTGCATAAGGTGGCTGGCGGGTGTCTGTCTCTCCCACTTTAGTCGGATCAGATTCGATGAACAGGGTCCTTATGAAGGGTAAATAGAAATTGGCAATTCATGTTGTGGTGTTGGCGTAGGTAAGAAAGGTTTTTGCTAGAAACCTATAGCAGCCACGTAAAAACTTGCAACAACAATTAGAGGACGTCTAACTTGTTTTTGCAGCAAGTGTTTTGTGATGTGATATGGCCAACGGTTGTGATGAATGATGAATGATATATGTGATGTATGAGATTGATCATGTTCTTGTAATAGGAATCACGACTTGCATGTCGATGAGTATGACAACCGGCAGGAGCCATAGGAGTTGTCTTTATTTATTTATGACCTGCGTGTCAACATAAACGTCATGTAATTACTTTACTTTATTGCTAAAGCGTTAGCCATAGTAGTAGAAGTAATAGATGACGAGACAACTTCAAGAAGACACGATGATGGAGATCATGGTGTCATGCCGGTGACAACGATGATCATGGAGCCCCGAAGATGGAGATCAAAGGAGCAAATGATATGGGCCATATCATGTCACTATTTGATTGCATGTGATGTTTATCATGTTTTACATCTTATTTGCTTAGAACGACGGTAGCTTAAATAAGATGATCCCTCGTAATAATTTCAAGAAAGTGTCCCCCCTAACTGTGCACCATTGCGAAGGTTCATTGTTTCAAAGCACCATGTGATGATCGGGTGTGATAGATTCTAACGTTCGAATACAATGGGTGTAAGCCAGATTTACACACGCAATACACTTAGGTTGACTTGACGAGCCTAGCATGTACAGACATGGCCTCAGAACACAGAAGACCGAAAGGTTGAGCATGAGTCGTATAGAAGATACGATCAACATGAAGATGTTCACCGATGTTGACTAGTCCGTCTCACGTGATGATCGGACACGGCCTAGTTAACTCGGATCATGTTATACTTAGATGACTGGAGGGATGTCTATCTGAGTGGGAGTTCATTGAATATTTGATTAGATGAACTTAATTATCATGAACTTAGTCTAAAATCTTTACAATATGTCTTGTAGATCAAATGGCCCATGTTGTCCTCAACTTCAACGCGTTCCTAGAGAAAACCAAGCTGAAAGACGATGTCAGCAACTATACGGACTGGGTCCGGAACCTGAGGATCATCCTCATAGCTGCCAAGAAAGATTATGTCCTAGAAGCACCGCTAGGTGATGCACCCGTCCCACAGAACCAAGACGTTATGAACGCTTGGCAGACACATACTGATGATTACTCCCTCGTTCAGTGCGGCATGCTTTACAACTTAGAACCGGGGCTCCAAAAGCGTTTTGAGAGACATGGAGCATATGAGATGTTCGAAGAGCTGAAAATGGTTTTTCAAGCTCATGCCCGGGTCGAGAGATATGAAGTCTCTGACAAGTTCTTCAGCTGTAAGATGGAGGAAAATAGTTCTGTCAGTGAGTGCATACTCAAAATGTCTGGGTTGCATAACCGCTTGACATAGCTAGTAGTTAATCTCCCGGATGACGTGGTCATTGACAGAATCCTTCGGTCGCTTCCACCGAGCTACAAGAGCTTTGTGATGAACTTCAATGTGCAGGGGATGGAAAAGACCATTCCTGAAGTATTTGCAATGCTGAAATCGGTAGAGGTAGAAGTCAAAAAGGAACATCAAGTGTTGATGGTGAATAAAACCACTAAGTTCAAGAAAGGCAAGGGTAAGAAGAACTTCAAGAAGGACGGCAAGGGAGTTGCCACGCCCGGTAAGCAAGCTGCCGGGAAGAAGCCAAAGAATGGACCCAAGCCCGAGACTGAGTGCTTTTATTGCAAGGGAAGTGGTCACTGGAAGCGGAACTGCCCCAAATACTTAGCGAACAAGAAGGCCGGCATCACGAAAGGTATATGTGATATACATGTAATTGATGTGTACCTTACCAGTACTCGTAGTAGCTCCTGGGTATTTGATACCAATGCGGTTGCTCACATTTGTAACTCAAAGCAGGAGCTGCGGAATAAACGGAGACTGGCGAAGGACGAGGTGACGATGCGCGTCGAGAATGGTTCCAAGGTTGATGTGATCGCCGTCGGCACGCTACCTCTACATTTACCTACGGAATTAGTTTTAAACCTCAATAATTGTTATTTAGTGCCAGCTTTGAGCATGAACATTGTATCAGGATCTCGTTTAATATGAGATGGCTACTCATTTAAATCCGAGAATAATGGTTGTTCTATTTATATGAGAGATATGTTTTATGGTCATGCTCCGATGGTGAATGGTTTATTCTTAATGAATCTCGAGCTAATGCTACACATATTCATAGTGTGAATACCAAAAGATGTAAGGTTGATAATGATAGTCCCACATACTTGTGGCACTGCCGCCTTGGTCACATAGGTGTCAAACGCGTGAAGAAGCTCCATGCAGATGGACTTTTAGAGTCTCTTGATTACGAATCATTTGACACGTGCGAACCATGCCTCATGGGTAAAATGACCAAGACTCCGTTCTTAGGAACAATGGAGCGAGCAACCAACTTATTGGAAATCATACATACTGATGTGTGCGGTCCAATGAGTGTTGAGGCTCGCGGTGGCTATCGTTATGTTCTCACCCTCACTGATGACTTGAGTAGATATGGGTATGTCTACTTAATGAAACACAAGTCTGAGACCTTTGAAAAGTTCAAGGAATTTCAGAGTGAGGTTGAGAATCAACGTGACAGGAAAATCAAGTTCTTGCGATCAGATCGTGGGGGAGAATACTTGAGTCACGAATTTGGCACACACTTAAGAAAATGTGGAATAGTTTCACAACTCACGCCGCCTGGAACACCTCAGCGTAATGGTGTGTCCGAACGTCGTAATCGCACTCTATTGGATATGGTGCGATCTATGATGTCTCTTACCGATTTACCGCTGTCATTTTGGGGCTATGCTTTAGAGACTGCCGCATTCACTTTAAATAGGGCTCCGTCGAAATCCGTTGAGATGACACCGTATGAATTATGGTTTGGGAAGAAACCTAAGTTGTCATTTCTAAAAGTTTGGGGATGCGATGCTTATGTCAAGAAACTTCAACCTAAAAAGCTCGAACCCAAGTCGGAAAAATGCGTCTTCATAGGATACCCTAAAGAAACTGTTGGGTATACCTTCTACCTCAGATCCGAAGGCAAGATCTTTGTTGCCAAGAATGGGTCCTTTCTAGAGAAAGAGTTTCTCTCAAAAGAAATAAGTGGGAGGAAGGTAGAACTTGATGAAGTATTACCTCTTGAACCGGTAAGTGGCGCAGCTCAAGAAAATGTTCCTGAGGTGCCTGCACCGACTAGAGAGGAAGTTGATGATGATCATGAAACTTCAGATCAAGTTGCTACTGAACTTCGTAGGTCCACAAGGACACGTTCCGCACCAGAGTGGTACGGCAACCCTGTCTTGGAAATCATGTTGTTAGACAACAGTGAACCTTCGAACTATGAAGAAGCGATGGCGGGCCCGAATTCCGACAAATGGCTGGAAGCCATGAAATCCGAGATAGGATCCATGTATGAAAACGAAGTATGGACTTTGACTGACTTGCCCGTTGATCGGCGAGCCATAGAAAATAAATGGATCTTTAATAAGAAGACAGAAGCGGATGGTAATGTGACCATCTATAAAGCTCGGCTTGTCGCTAAGGGTTATCGACAAGTTCAAGGGGTTGACTACGATGAGACTTTCTCACCCGTAGCAAAGCTGAAGTCCGTCCGAATCATGTTAGCAATTGTCGCATTCTATGATTATGAGATATGGCAAATGGACGTCAAAACGGCATTCCTTAATGGTTTCCTTAAGGAAGAAGTGTATATGATGCAGCCGGAAGGTTTTGTCGATCCTAAGAATGCCGACAAGGTGTGCAAGCTCCAACGCTCGATTTATGGGCTGGTGCAATCATCTTGGAGTTGGAACATTCGCTTTGATGAGATGATCAAAGCGTTTGGGTTTATGCAGACTTATGGAGAAGCCTGCATTTACAAGAAAAGTGAGTGGGAGCTCTGTAGCATTTCTCATATTGTATGTGGATGACATACTATTGATGGGAAATGATATAGAATTCTTGGAAAGCATAAAAGCCTACTTGAACAAGTGTTTTTCAATGAAGGACCTTGGAGAAGCTGCTTATATATTAGGCATCAAGATCTATAGAGATAGATCGAGACGCCTCATTGGTCTTTCACAGAGTACGTACCTTGACAAGATATTGAAGAAGTTCAAAATGGATCAGTCAAAGAAGGGGTTCTTGCATGTATTGCAAGGTACGAGATTGAGCACGGCTCAATGCCCGACCACGGCAGAAGATAGAGAAAAGATGAATGTCGTCCCCTATGCCTCGGCCATAGGGTCTATCATGTATGCTATGTTGTGTACCAGACCTGATGTAAACCTTGCCGTAAGTTTGGTAGGAAGGTACCAAAGTAATCCCGGCATGGAACACTGGACAGTGGTCAAGAATATCCTGAAGTACCTGAAAAGGACCAAGGAAATGTTTCTCGTTTATGGAGGTGACAAAGAGCTTATTGTAAAGGGTTACGTCGATGCTAGCTTCGACATAGATCTGGATGACTCTAAGTCACAAACCGGATACGTGTATATTTTGAATGGTGGGGCAGTAAGCTGGTGCAGTTGCAAGCAAAGCGTTGTGGCGGGATCTACATGTGAAGCGGAGTACATGGCAGCCTCGGAGGCAGCACAAGAAGCAGTCTGGGTGAAGGAGTTCATTACCGACCTAGGAGTCATACCCAATGTGTCGGGCCCGATGACTCTCTTCTGTGACAGCACTGGAGCTATTGCCCTTGCCAAGGAGCCCAGGTTTCACAAGAAGACCAGGCATATCAAGCGTCGCTTCAACCCCATTCATGAAAGTGTTCAAAATGGAGACATAGAGATTTGTAAAGTACATACAGACCTGAATGTAGCAGATCCGTTGACTAAACCTCTCCCTAGAGCAAAACATGATCAACACCAGAACTGCATGGGTGTTCGATTCATCACAATGTAACTAGAATATTAACTCTAGTGCAAGTGGGAGACTGTTGGAAATATGCCCTAGAGGCAATAATAAAATGGTTATTATTATATTTCTTTGTTCATGATAATTGTCTATTGTTCATGCTATAATTGTGTTATCCGGAAATCGTAATACATGTGTGAATACATAGACCACAACACGTCCCTAGTGAGCCTCTAGTTGACTAGCTCGTTGATCAAAAGATAGTCATGGTTTCCTGACTATGGAGATTGGATGTCATTGATAACGGGATCACATCATTAGGAGAATGATGTGATGGATAAGACCCAATCCTAAGCTTAGCTCAAAGATCGTGTAGTTCGTTTGCTGTAGCTTTTCTGAATGTCAAGTATCATTTCCTTAGACCATGAGATTGTGTAACTCCCGGATACCGTAGGAGTGCCTTGGGTGTGCCAAACGTCACAACGTAACTGGGTGACTATAAAGGTACATTACAGGTATCTCCGAAAGTGTCTGTTGGGTTGGCATGAATCAAGACTGGGATTTGTCACTCCGTATGACGGAGAGGTATCTCTGGCCCACTCAGTAATGCATCATCATAATGAGCTCAATGTGATCAAGTGGTTGATCACGGGATCATGCATTACGGTACGAGTAAAGTGACTTGCCGGTAACGAGACTGAACAAGGTATTGGGATACCGACGATCGAGTCTCGGGCAAGTAACGTACCGATTGACAAAGGGAATTGTATACGGATTGATTGAATCCTCGACATCGTGGTTCATCCAATGAGATCATCGTGGAGCATGTGGGAGCCAACATGGGTATCCAGATCCCGCTGTTGGTTATTGACCGGAGAGGCTTCTCGGTCAAGTCTGCATGTCTCCCGAACCCGTAGGGTCTACACACTTAAGGTTCGGTGACGCTAGGGTTGTAGAGATATTAGCACACGGTAACCCAAAAGTTGTTCGGAGTCCCGGATGAGACCCCGGACGTCATGAGGAGTTCCGGAATGGTCCGGAGGTAAAGATTCATATATAGGAAGTCCAGTTTCGGCCATCGGGAAGGTTTCAGGGGTCACTGGTATTGTATCGGGACCACCGGAAGGGTCCCGGGGGTCCACCGGGTGGGGCCACCTATCCCGGAGGGCCCCATGGGATGAAGTGGGAGGGGAACCAGCCCCTGGTGGGCTGGTGCCCCCCCCTTGGGCCTCCCCCTGCGCCTAGGGTTAGAAACCCTAGGGGTGGGGGCGCCACCCTTGCCTTGGGGGGCAAGGCACCCCCTTGGCCGCCGCCCCCTAGGAGATTGGACCTCCTAGGGCCGGCGCCCCCCCTAGGCACCCTATATATAGTGGGGGAGGGAGGGCTGCACACCCAAGCCCCTGGCCTCTCCCTCTCCCTCCCGTGACACTCCTCCGTCTCCCTGCGCTTGGCGAAGCCCTGCCGAGATCACCGTTGCTTCCACCACCACGCCGTCGTGCTGCTGGATCTTCATCAACCTCTCCTTCCCCCTTGCTGGATCAAGAAGGAGGAGACGTCTCCCAACCGTACGTGTGTTGAACGCGGAGGTGCTGTCCGTTCGGCACTTGGTCATCGGTGATTTGGATCACGTCGAGTACGACTCCATCAACCCCGTTCTCTTAAACGCTTCCGCGCGCGATCTACAGGGGTATGTAGATGCACTCCTCTCTCCCTCGTTGCTAGATGACTCCATAGATTGATCTTGGTGATGCGTAGAAAATTTTAAAATTCTGCTACGTTCCCCAAACTGTTTGCCCCATCAAGCCGGGCCAAGATCTTAGGCAAAGAGATCCATTGACCCCTCTCCTACTTGTGTTTTCCATCGATCCTCTCCATTATATTCTTCAGAAGGCCACCGAGCAAGGCAAGTTGCAAACCCTTGGCAGAAATGCGATGGCTGTTAGAGCCTGTCTTTACGCGGATGATGCCACTAGTTTCCTTGCACCCATTAAAGCTGAGGTAGAATTCTTCGCGGACTCCCTTGCGTGCTTCGGAGAGGTCACTGGGCTGGTCACAAATTACTCTAAAAGCTTGGTTGCCCATATCCGTTGTGCACCTTGATGATATCCTTCACTCTTTTCCGGCGAACCGCTCATCCTTCCCTATGAAATACCTTGGGTTGCCTTTGTCGGTCAAAAGATTGAAAATAATTCACTTCCAACCCCTTGAGGACAATATCGCTGCCCAACTCATTCCCTGGATTGGCAAACATGTGGAATCACCGGGCAGGGCTATTTTAGTCAAGTCGGTCATCACGGCCATTGCCATATACATGACAACGCTAAATCCTTTGATTGAGGTGATGAATAAGATTGATTCGCTGCGTCGTGCCTCCCTCTGGGCTGGTTGTGACAAGGTCATTGGTGGTAAATGCAAGATCAACTGGGAGCAAGTTTGCAAATCCAAAATACAAGGTGGCCTGGGGATTCTAAATCTGGAAAAAAATGCTACTACTCTTCACATCCGTTGGCTTTGGGCTGAATGGTTGGACCCTATCAAGCCTTGGGTCGGCTTGGGGAATGATACGTCTCCAACGCATCTATAATTTATGAAGTATTTATACTGTTATTTTATCATTCTTGGGTGTTTTACAATCATTTTATAGCAACTTTATATATCATTTTTTGGGACTAACCTATTGACCTAGTGCCCAGTGTCAGTTGTTGTTTTTTGCTTGTTTTTTACATTGCAGAAAATCAATATCAAACGGAGTCCAAATACCGCGAAACTTTATGAAGATTTTTTTGGATCAAAAGGAACCCAGTGGGTCAGAGCTGCACTTGGGGGTGCCCCGAGGGGGGCACAACCCACCAGGGCACGCCAGGGCCCCTTGGCGCGCCCAGGTGGGTTGTGCCCACCTCGATGGCCTCCCGCACCTCCTATTTGCACTATAAATTCCCAAATATTCCGAAACCCTTCGAGGTTAACCTCGATCAGAAGTTCCGCCACCGCAGGGCTCCGAAGCCACCGAAAACCAATCTAGACCCGTTCCGGCACCCTGTCGGATGGGGGAATCACCTCTGGTGGCCATCTTCATTATCCCGGCGGCCACCACGATGAGGAGGGAGTAGTCCACCCTCGGGGCTGAGGGTTTGTACCAGTAGCTATGTGATTCATCTCTCTCTCTCTCTCGTGATCTATATCATGGGCTTTGTTAATATAGATGGATCATATGATGTTTCTCCCCTCTATACTCTTGTTGTGATGAATTGAATCTTTACCCTTTGAAGTTTTATCATGTCGGATTGAATGTTCAGATTTGAGAACACATGATGTATGTCTTGCGATATGAATACTTGAGGTGACAATGGGGTATCTTGTTGATTCACTTGATATGCGTTATGGCACTCAACTTGCGGATTTCCGTGGTGATATTGGGGTAATCTATGCATAGGGGTTGATGCACATTTTTATTATCTTTTCTCCGATAGAAACTTTGTGGTCACTTTATAGTTCTTTGTGTGGATTGAGTATTATGAATATGAACTTGCTTTGGTGTTATCTTAGTACGGACTCTAGGATAGATCGAACGGAAAAAATAGCTTTGTGTTATTTTAGTACGGACTCTTGAATAGATCGAATGGAAAGAATAGCTTTGAGGTGGTTTAGTACCCTACAAACAATTCCTATCTTTTGTTCTCCGCTAATAGGAACTCGGAGTGATTTTTCGTTACACTTTGAGGGATAATCATATGATCCAACTATGTTAGCATTGTTGAGAGATTGCACTAGTGAAAGTATGGACCCTAGGCCTTGTTTTTAAGCATTGCAATACCGTTTTGTGCCCGTTTACTATTTTCTACCTTGCTGTTTTATTTATTCAGATTATAAATATATATTTTTATCATCAATATTACACTTTTATCACCATCTATTCGTCGAACTAGTGCACCAATACAATTTGCCATTGTATTGGGTGTGTTGGGGACACAAGAGATTTCTTGTATTTGGTTGCAGGGTCATTTGAGAGAGACCACCTTCATCCTACACCTCTCACGGATTGATAAACCTTAGGTCATCCACTTGAGGGAAAATTGCTATTGTCCTACAAAACTCTGCGCTTGGAGGCCCAATATGTGTCTACAAGAATAAAGTTGTGTAGTAGACATCAAGCTCTTTTATGGCGCCATTGACGGGGAGGTGAGTGCTTGAAGGTATATCTTTAGATCTTGCAATTGAATCTTTTAGTTTCTTGTTTTATCACTAGTTTGGTTTATAAAAGAAAACTGCATAAAAATAGAATTTAGGTTGCATCATATTATTGATCATCTTTATAATATCTTTCTTGAAAATGATGGATCGGAAAGTTGTGCTCAATTGTTAGAAGAAGAAGTCAATAAAATGCTTGGCCCAAAATATTTGAATGATGAGCATGATTGCAATGTTGTTAGTATGAATTCTTTGAATATCCAAAATGCTAGTGATGATTGCACAAGTCATGACAAAAACGTTTCTTATAAGCATGTCACTTTTTGCGGAGTGAATTGGGAGTGCCTTTGCACACCAAAAAGGGAAGATGGATTTTGTAAGAAGCATAAGTATTTAGAAACAAAAAGGTTGCAAGAGAGGCTAGATGATTGTGCTGAAAAATGAAATTTTTTCACCATCCTTGTGAATTTTGCAATGAACGTGGTCATTTAAATCTCCAATGCAAATTGTTTCATGATCAAATCGTATCCAAAAATTGTGATAACTTGATTACCCTTGAGCATCATAAAGAGATTAGTCTTCTTTTGGGGTATGAAGAAATGAAACATATAACTAAGGGTTTTCCAAATCCCGAGAGGTTCCTTGATTTTGATCTAGAAGAAATTTATATGTTTTGTATGGTAAATTGCATTGAGAATACTTATATTGAAAAATATCTAAAGTCAAGAAAACAAATGGAATATGAAGGGAGTACTAATGAGAGGGAAAATATTTCCCAATACCCTTCTAGTGTTTATTAGGATGAATCAGGTAACGAGGAGGAGCTTCCTATCCAATCAATATCTTCAACAAGAAGCTTGAAAGAATTAATTAAACCCACACATGGTGTGTGAAGAAGAAGAAAAGAAGAAAGAATAGAGGTAAAAAGGTATCTCTCCCAAATAATGTTGCTCCCATCACCATCGTGCCTCATGAAAGTGAATCAAATATGTTGATGGAGGATGATGATATTGATGATGATTTTGTTATGCCTATTGCTTGTTGTGATGATTATGATTGGGAAGACAACGATATCAATTATGATCTTGAAAATATTTTTAGCACTTGCTTGGAAGAATATGATAATAATATTTGCTATACAATTGGTGCCATTCATGCTATTGATAAGAATGATTATGATGATATGCAAAACCACAAGCTTGGGGATGCTATGTTTGATGAGTATGAAATGTTTGAAGATTTATTTGCTGGAAATAATGCTTGTCCTAAGCTTGAGGATGCTTTGCTTATTGAATATGATCCTTTGGTTCCTTCTACTTTCAATAAGAAAATTTATTATGATGATAGCATGCCTCCTATTTATGATGATTACATTGGTGAAAATGGGTTCAGAAGAGTGTCAACTCTAGGTTGTAGTGATCCCACTATTTTGGAGGGTGTTGAATCTTATTACAATGTTGATGAAACTGGATTTGGAGAGTCATGACTTTATTTAGTGATACATCCACTATTTTGGAAGAGGTTTCAATTGATTATGACAATGAAGTTGCTATTGTTAGGGAACGTAGTAATTTCAAAAAAATTCCTACGCACACACAAGATCATGCTGATGCATAGCAACGAGAGGGGAGAGTATCGTCTACGTACCCTCATAGACCGTAAGCGGAAGCGTTATGACAACGCGGTTGATGTAGTCGTACGTCTTCACGATCGACCGATCTAGTACCGAAGATACGGCACCTCCGCGATCTGCACACGTTCGTCTCGGTGACGTCTCGCGAACTCATGATCCAGTAGAGCTTCGAGGGAGAGTTTCGTCAGCACGGCGGTGTGATGACGGTGATGATGTTGCTACCGGAACAGGGCTTCGCCTAAGCACCGCTATTACCGAGGTGGATTATGGTGGAGGGGGGCACCGCACACAGCTAAAGATCAATGATCAACTTGTGTGTCTATGGGGTGCCCCCCTCCCCCGTATATAAAGGAGTGGAGGAGGGGGAGGGGGCCGGCCTCTCTAGGCACGCCCCAAGGAGTCCTACTCCCACCGGGAGTAGGATTCCCCCCTTCCCTTTGTTGTTTCTAGGAGAGAAGGACGGAGAGGGAAGAAGGAAGGAAAGTGGGGGCCGGCCCCCTTCCCAATTCGGATTCGGCTTGGGGGGGGGGGGCGCCCCCTCCTTTGCTTATTTTCCCTCTCTTCCACTAAGGCCCAATAAGGCCCATATACCTCCCGGGGGGTTCCGGTAACCTCCCGGTACTGCGGTATACTCCCGATTTCACCCGGAACCATTCTAATGTCCAAACATAGGCTTCCAATATATCGATCTTTATGTCTCGACCATTTCGAGACTCCTCGTCATGTCCGTGATCAAATCCGGGACTCCGAACTACCTTCGGTACATCAAAACACATAAACTCGTAATACCGATCGTCACCGAACGTTAAGCGTGCGGACCCTACGGGTTCAAGAAGAATGTAGAAATGACCGACACATGTCGCCGGTCAATAACCAATAGTGGAACCTGGATGCTCATATTGGTTCCTACATATTCTACGAAGATCTTTATCGGTCAAACCGCATAACGATATATGTTGTTCCCTTTGTCATCGGTATGTTACTTGCCCGAAATTCGATCGTCGGTATCTCAATACCTAGTTCAATCTCATTACCGGCAAGTCTCTTTACTCGTTCCATAATGCTACATCCCATAACTAACTCATTAGCTACATTCCTTGCAAGGCTTATAGTGATGTACATTACCGAGATGGCCCAGAGATACCTCTCCGACAATCGGAGTGACAAATCCTAATCTTGATCTATGCCAACTCAACAAACACCATCGTAGACACCTGTAGAGCACCTTTATAATCACCCAGTTACGTTGTGACATTTGGTAGCACACAAAGTGTTCCTCCGGTATTCGGGAGTTGCATGATCTCATAGTTATAGGAACATGTATAGTTATGGAGAAAGCAATAGCAACAAACTAAACGATCATCGTGCTAAGCTAACGAATGGGTCAAGTCAATCACATCATTCTCTAATGATGTGATCCCGTTAATCAAATGACAACTCATGTCTATGGTCAGGAAACATAACCATCATTGATTCAACGAGCTAGTCAAGTAGAGGCAAACTAGTGACACTCTGTTTGTCTATGTATTCACACATGTACTAAGTTTCCGGTTAATACAATTCTAGCATGAATAATAAACATTTATCATGATATAAGGAAATATAAATAACAACTTTATTATTGCCTCTAGGGCATATTTCCTTCAGTCTCCCACTTGCACTAGAGTCAATAATCTAGATTACATTGTAATGATTCTAACACCCATGGAGTCTTGGTGCTGACCATGTGTTTGCTCGTGATAGATGCTTAGTCAACGGGTTGCAACATTCAGATCTGTATGTATCTTGCAAATCTCTATGTCTCCCTCCTTGACTTGATCGCGGATGGAATTAAAGCGTCTCTTGATGTGCTTGGTTCTCTTGTGAAATCTGGATTCCTTTGCCAAGGCAATTGCACCAGTATTGTCACAAAGGATTTTCATTGGACCGGATGCACTAGGTATGACACCTAGATCGGATATGAACTCCTTCATCCAGACTCCTTCATTTGCTGCTTCCGAAGCAGCTATGTATTCCGCTTCACACGTAGATCCCGCCACGACGCTCTGCTTGGAACCGCACCAACTGACAGCTCCACCATTTAATAAAAACATGTATCCGGTTTGTGACTTAGAGTCTCCGGATCAGTGTCAAAGCTTGCATCGACGTAACCGTTTACGACGAGCTCTTTGTCACCTCCATATACGAGAAACATATCCTTAGTCCTTTTCAGGTATTTCAGGATGTTCTTGACTGATGTCCAGTGATCCACTCCTGGATTACTTTGGTACCTCCCTACTAAACTTATAGCAAGGCACACATCAGGTCTGGTACACAGCATTGCGTACATGATAGAGCCTATGGCTAAAGCATAGGGAACACCTTTCATTTTCTCTCTATCTTCTACAGTGGTCGGGCATTGAGCCTTTCTTTGCCTGTTCCATTTTGAACTTCTAAAAAACTTTATCAAGGTATGTGCTTGTGAAAGTCCAATCAAGCGTCTTGATCTATCTATATAGATCTTGATGCCCAATATATAAGCAGCTCCACCAAGGTCTTTCATTGAAAAATTCTTATTCAAGTATCCTTTTATGCTATTCAGAAATTCAGTATCCTTTCCGATCAACAATATGTCATCTACATATAATATCAGAAATGCTACGGAGTTCCCACTCACTTTCTTGTAAATACAGGCTTCTGCAAAAGTATGTACAAAACCATATGCTTTGATCACACTATTCAAGAATATATTCCAACTCCGAGAGGCTTGCACCAGTCCATAAATGGATCGCTGGAGCTTGCACACTTTGTTAGCACCTTTTGGATCGACAAAACCTTCTGGTTGCATCATATACAACTCTTCTTTAAGGTATCCATTAAGGAATGCAGTTTTGACATCCATTTGCCAAATTTCATAATCATAAAATGCGGCAATTGCTAACATGATTCGGACGGACTTTAGCATCGCTACGGGTGAGAAGGTCTCATCGTAGTCAACTCCTTGAACTTGTCGAAAACCTTTTGCAACAAGTCGAGCTTTGTAGACAGTAACGTTACCGTCAGTGTCAGTCTTCTTCTTGAAGATCCATTTATTCTCTATGGCCTGCCGATCATCGGGCAAGTCAACCAAAGTCCATACTTCGTTCTCATACATGGATCCCATCTCAGATTTCATGGCCTCAAGCCATTTTGCGGAATCTATGCTCATCATCGCTTCCTCATAGTTCATAGGTTCGTCATGGTCAAGTAACACGACTTCCAGAACAGGATTACCGTACCACTCTGGTGCGGATCTTACTCTGGTTGACCTACGAGGCTCGGTAGTAACTTGATCAGAAGTTTCATGATCATCATCATTAGCTTCCTCACTTACTGGTGTAGGAATCACTGGAACTGATTTCAGTGATGAACTACTTTCCAATAAGGGAGAAGGTACAATTACCTCGTCAAGTTATACTTTCCTCCCACTCACTTCTTTCGAGAGAAACTCCTTCTCTAGAAAGGATCAATTCTTAGCAACAAATATCTTGCCTTCGGATCTGTAATAGAAGGTGTACCCAACAGTCTCCTTTGGGTATCCTATGAAGATACATTTCTCCGATTTGGGTTCAAGCTTATCAGGTTGAAGCTTTTTCACATATGCATCGCAACCCCAAACTTTAAGAAATGACAACTTGGGTTTCTTGCCAAACCACAATTCATAAGGTGTCGTCTCGATGGATTTAGATGGTGCCATATTTAACGTGAATGCAGCTGTCTCTAAAGCGTAACCCCAAAACGATAGCGGTAAATCAGTGAGACACATCATAGATCCCATCATATCTAGTAAAGTACGATAATGACGTTCGGGCACACCATTACGCTGTGGTGTTCCAGGTGGCGTGAGTTGCGAAACTATTCCGCATTGTTTCAAATGAAGTCCAAACTCATAACTCAAATATTCGCCTCCACGATCAGATTGTAGAAACTTGATTTTCTTGTTACGATGATTTTCCACTTCACCCTGAAATTCTTTGAACTTTTCAAATGTTTCAGACTTATGTTTCATCAAGTAGATATACCAATTTCTGCTGAAATCATCTGTGAAGGTGAGAAAATAATGATATCCGCCGCGAGCTTCAATGTTCATTGGACCACATACATCAGTATGTATGATTTCCAATAACTCTGTTGCTCGCTGCATTGTTCCGGAGAATGGAGTTAGTCATCTTGCCCATGAGGCATGGTTCGCAAGTACCAAGTGATTCATAATCAAGTGATTCCAGAAGTCCATCAGAATGGAGTTTCTTCATGCGCTCTACACCAATATGACCTAAACGATAGTGCCACAAATAAGTTGCACTATCATTACCAACTATATCTTTTGGCTTCAATACTATGAACATGTGTATCACTACTATCAAGATTTAGTAAAAATAGACCACTCGTCAAGGATGCATGACCATAAAAGATATTACTCATATAAATAGAACAACCATTATTCTCTTATTTAAATGAATAACCGTCTCACATTAAACAAGATCCAGATATAATGTTCATGCTCGACGCTGGCACCAAATAACAATTATTCAGGTCTAAAACTAATCCCAAAGGTAGATGTAGAGGTAGCGTGCCGAAGGTGATCACATCGATGTTGGAACCATTTCCCACGCGCATCGTCACCTCATCCTTAGCCAATCTTCCCTTAATCCATAGCCCCTGTTTGGAGTTGCAAATGTTAGCAACTGATCCAGTATCAAATACCCAGGCACTAATGCGAGCATTAGTAAGGTACACATCAATAACATGTATATAAAATATACCTTTCACTTTGCCATCCTTCTTCTCTGCCAAATACTTGGGGCAGTTCCACTTCCAGTGACCAGTTCCTTTGCAGTAGAAGCACTCAGTCTCAGGCTTAGGTCCATACTTGGGTTTCTTCACTTGAGCAGCAACTGACTTGCTGCTCTTCTTAAAGTTCCCCTTCTTCCCTTTGCCTTTTTTTGAAACTGGTGGTCCTGTTGACCATCAACACTTGATGCCCCTTCTTGATTTCTACCTCCGCAACCTTTAGCATTGCGAAGAGATCAGGAATCGTCTTATCCATCCCTTGCATATTATAGTTCATCACGAAGCTCTTGTAGCTTGGTGGCAGTGATTGAAGAACTCTGTCAATGACACTATCATCAGGAAGATTAACTCCCAGTTGAGTCAAGTGGTTGTGGTACCCAGACATTCTGAGTATATGTTCACTGACAGAACTATTCTCCTCCATCTTGCAGCTGTATAACTTATTGGAGACTTCATATCTCTCAATCTGAGCATTTACTTGAAATATTAACTTCAACTCCTGGAACATCTCATATGCTCCATGACGTTCAAAACATCGTTGAAGTCCCGGTTCTAAGCCGTAAAGCATGGCACACTGAACTATCAAGTAGTCATCAGCTTTGCTCTGCCAGATGTTCATAACATCTGGTGTTGCTCCTGGAGCGGGCTTTGCACCTAGCGGTGCTTCCAGGACGTAATTCTTCTGTGCAGCAATGATGATAATCCTCAAGTTACAGACCCAGTCCGTGTAGTTGCTACCATCATCTTTCAACTTAGCTTTCTCTAGGAATGCATTAAAATTCAATGGAACAACAGCACGGGCCATCTATCTACAACAACATAGACATGCAAAATACTATCAGGTACTAAGTTCATGATAAATTAAAGTTCAATTAATCAAATTACTTAAGAACTCCCACTTAGATAGACATCTCTCTAATCATCTAAGTGATCACGTGATCCATATCAACTAAACCATGTCCGATCATCACGTGAGATGGAGTAGTTTTCAATGGTGAACATCACTAGTTTATCATATCTACTATATGATTCACGCTCGACCTTTCAGTCTCTAGTGTTCCGAGGCCATATCTGCATATGCTATGCTCGTCAAGTTTAACCCGAGTATTTTGCGTGTGCAAAACTGGCTTGCACCCGTTATATGTGAACGTAGAGCTTATCACACCCGATCATCACGTGGTGTCTCGGCACGACGAACTATAGCAACGGTGCATACTCAGGGAGAACACTTATACCTTGAAATTTAGTGAGAGATCATCTTATAATGCTACCGCCGAACTAAGCAAAATAAGATGCACAAAAGATAAACATCACATGCAATCAATATAAGTGATATGATATGGCCATCATCATCTTGTGCCTTTGATCTCCATCTCCAAAGCACCGTCATGATCACCATCGTCACCGGCTTGACACCTTGATCTCCATTGAAGCATCGTTGTCGTCTCGCCAACTATTGCTTCTATGACTATCGCTGCCGCTTAGTGATAAAGTAAAGCAATTACATGGCGATTGCATTTCATACAATAAAGCGACAACCATATGGCTCCTGCCAGTTGCCGATAACTGTGTTACAAAACATGATCATCTCATACAATAAAATTTAGCATCATGTCTTGACCATATCACATCACAACATGCCCTACAAAAACAAGCTAGACATCCTCTACTTTGTTATTGTAAGTTTTACGTGGCTGCTATGGGCTGAGCAAGAACCGTTCTTACCTACGCATCAAAAACCACAACACGGTATAGTGATTGCTTTTTGATATTCAGAAAGAACCCTATTCATTGAATCCGATTCAACTAAAACTGGAGAAACAGACACCCACTAGCCACCTGTGTGCGAAGCACGTCGATAGAACCAGTCTCGCGTAAGCTTACGAGTAATGTCGGTTTGGGCCGCTTCATCCAACAATGCCGCTGAATCAAGAATCAACTAGTGACGGCAATCAATATGTATATACCCACGCCCACAACTCCTTTGTGTTCTACTCGTGCATATAACATCTACGCATAAACCTGGCTCGGATGTCACTGTTAGGGAACGTAGTAATTTCAAAAAAAATCCTACGCACACACAAGACCATGGTGATGCATAGCAACGAGAGGGGAGAGTATCGTCTACGTACCCTTGTAGACCATAAGCGGAAGCGTTATGACAAGCGGTTGATGTAGTCGTACATCTTCATGATCGACCGATCTAGTACCGAAGATACGGCACCTCCGCGATCTGCACACATTCGGCTCGGTGATGTCCCATGAACTCACGATCCAGTAGAGCTTCAAGGGAGTGTTTTGTCAGCACGAAGGCGTGATGACGGTGATGATGTTGCTACCGGAACAGGGCTTTGCCTAAGCACCGCTACGATATTACCGAGGTGGATTATGGTGGAGGGGGGCACCGCACACGGCTAAATATCAATGATCAACTTGTGTGTCTATGGGGTGCCCCCTCCCCGTATATAAATGAGTGGAGGAGGGGGAGGGGCCCGGCCTCTCTAGGTGTGCCGCAAGGAGTCCTACTCCCATCGGGAGTAGGATTCCCCCCTTCCCTTTGTTGGTTCTAGGAGAGAAGGAAGGAGAGGGAAGAAGGAAGGAAAGGGGGGCGCCCCCTTCCAAATTTGGATTGGGCTTTGGGGGGGGGGCTCCTTTGCTTCTTTACCCTCTCTTCCACTAAGTCCCAATAAGGTCCATATACCTCCCGGGGGGTTCTGGTAACCTCCCGGTACTTCGGTATGCTCCCGATTTCACCCGGAACCATTCCGATGTCCAAACATAGGCTTCCAATATATCGATCTTTATGTATCAAGCATTTTGAGACTCCTCGTCATGTTCGTGATCAAATCCGAGACTCCAAACTACCTTCGGTACATCAAAACACATAAACTCATAATACCGATCGTCACCGAACGTTAAGCGTGCGGACCCTACGGGTTCGAGAACTATGTAGACATGACCGAGACATGTCTACGGTCAATAACCAATAGCGGAACCTGGATGCTCATATTGGTTCCTACATATTCTACAAAGATCTTTAGCGGTCAAACCGCATAACGATATATGTTGTTCCCTTTGTCATCGGTATGTTACTTGCCCGAGATTCGATCGTCGGTATCTCAATACCTAGTTCAATCTTGTTACCAGCAAGTCTCTTTACTCTTTCCGTAATGTTACATCCCATAACTAACTCATTAGCTACATTGCTTGCAAGGCTTATAGTGATGTACATTACTGAGAGGGCCCAGAGATACCTCTCCGACAATAGGAGTGAAAAATCCTAATCTTGATCCATGCCAACTCATCAAACACCATCGTAGACACCTATATAGCACCTTTATAATCACCCAGTTACGCTGTGACGTTTGGTAGCACGCAAAGTGTTCCTCCGGTATTCGGGAGTTGCATGATCTCATAGTTATAGGAACATGTATAGTTATGGAGAAAGCAATAGCAACAAACTAAACGATCATCGTGCTAAGCTAACGAATGAGTCAAGTCAATCACATAATTATCTAATGATGTGATCCCATTAATCAAATGACAACTCATGTCTATGGTCAGGAAACATAACCATCATTGATTCAAAGAGCTAGTCAAGTAGAGGCAAAGTAGTGACACTCTGTTTGTCTATGTATTCACACATGTACTAATCTAGTTAATACAATTCTATCATGAATAATAAGCATTTATCATGATATAAGGAAATATAAATAACAACCTTATTATTGCCTCTAGGGCATATTTCCTTCAGCTATCTATGATGACATGTATGCCATAAAGAGTGATAAATCTTCTATGCTTGTGCATCATAAAAAGAGTGATGTATGGATAGTTATATTGTTGAATCCATTCATGATTCCTCTCAAAATTATTATGAGAAAGAAACTTATGCCCTTACATATCTCAATAATATCAAGTTTCTTCTCCATGTGTTGATAGTTTTGAAGTTACACTTGTTTTGCTTTACTATACAAGTTGATTCTTGTTCCCATAAGTTGTTTGCTCACAAAATCCCTATAAATAGGAAGTGGGTTAGACCTAAATGTGCTAGTTATGCTTCATTATGCTCTCTTCATGTTTCAATTCTTATCTTTTATGCGAGCATCATCAAAATCATCATGCCTAGCTTAAAAGGCATAAAAGAAAAGCGCTTGTTGGGAGATAACCCAACACTTTTACCTACTGTTTTGTGTGTTCACATGATTATTCTACTTTATTGATCATGTTTTATGCTTTTGTTTCAATAAAGTGCCAAGTAAAGCCTTTAGGATCATGTTGGGTGATAGTTGCTTTGATCTTGCTGAAAAACAGAAACTTTTGCGCTCAGGAATACAATTCTATTTTTTAACAGATGCATGATAAAATGCTAATTATTTTTTCTGAATATTAATAGACAAATTGCTTAGGCTATCCTAATTTTTCAGAATTTTTGGAGTATTAGAAATATGGTTGGAGTACAGATTACTACAGACTATTCTGTTTTTGACAGATTCTGTTTTCAATGCATAGTTTGCTTGTTTTCTAGTTTCTATGGCTTATTTTGCTGAATATAAATTGTGGAAATGATATTATACAGTAGGCATTGTGTGAGAACAATTATGAATCTTGTCTTTAACAGTGCCAAAAGTGGAATGGTTTGCTCTTTATCATGCTAACCTATCTCACAAAGTTCCATTAAGTTTTGTGTGATTGAAGTTTTCGAGTTTTAGGTGAGACATCGATATGAGGAGAATAAGGAGTGACAAGACCATAAGATTGGGGATTCCCAAGGCACCCCAAGTTAATATCTAAGGAAGATCCAAGCAAGTAAGCTTGGGGATGCCCCGGAAGGCATCCCCTCTTTCGTCTCCAACATTATCGGTAAACTCACTTGGAGCTATGTTTTCATTCGTCACATGATATGAGTTTTAATTGGAGCATCAATTTATTTTGTTAGTATTTTCTTTCTTGTATTTAGAATAATGTTTTGCATCTTTTATTTCAATAAATGTGGCAATGATAGCCTTTGCCATGCTTATTTTGCAAGTATACATGTTGCTATTTGAAAACAGAAAGTTTACCGCTGTTGCAAAAATTCCCTAGAAAAGTCAGAATGTGATAAAATATTGAAACTTTTTGCAAAGTAAGCTCTGATAAATTTTCTACGGTGTGGTAAATTTTCATAATTTTTGGAGTTAAAGAAGTATTGATACTCATGCATTCTTTACAGACTGTACTGTTTTGGCAGATTGCTGTTATGTTTGCTTGTTTAATGATTCTATTTGAGGATAGGAGTATTAAATATGCAGAGGCATTTAGTATGAAATGTTGAATAATAATTTTAGTGATTTTCTACAGTAGAGAATGATAAGGTTTTTGCATTGGTTAATACTAACTTATCTCACGAGTTCTTGTTGAGTTTTGTGTGGATGAAGCTTTTGAGATTTAGGGAAACCGTGATATACAAGGAATTAAGGAGACACAAAAACTCAAGCTTGGGGATTCCCAAGGCATACCGAGATAGTATTTCAAGAAGTATCAAGCATCTAAGCTTGGGTATGCCCCGGTAGGCATCCCACCTTTCTTCTTCAACAATTATCGGTTAGTATCGGCTGAGCTAAGTTTTTGCTTCTTCACATGATGTGTACTATTATAGAAATGTCATTTTGTTTTGTTTTGCTTGCTGTTTTAATAAAATGCTTAGATCTAAAAGTTTTTAAATAAAATAGAGTCCTCAAATAGTTGCCTGGGAGGCTAAGTAAGCGGTATTCACATCCCGTTAACGAAGCTCTTTCCTATGTCATTTACTCTTGTGCTTCACTTATATCCTATGAGTAAATTGTTGAATAAATTGAATATCATGAAGTTGAAATCATATCATGCCTAGTGGTAGCTTCACATTGGGTTTAGAAAGTGAAATCTTTTGAGGCTTGACAATCACAATATTGGTCATACAAGCAATTCACGAATAATTAGTACAAGGAAGAGAACTTTCACATATAAATACACAATCATGTAAATCTTTTGTGATTGTGAGCACCCATCAAAATATTATATACCAAAATTGTTGACGTTGGACAAGGAAGACAATGTAATGATTTATGTTTGTTCATATTCACATAGAAGTTATATTGTCATAGATCCTTCAACATGTGGTGCTTGCCCCCCATCTTTGCTAGCCAAAAATTCCGCACCAAGTAGAGATACTACTTGTGCATCCAAAAACCCTTAAACCCAAATATTATTTTCATGAGTCCACTATATCTACCTATATATGCGGTATTCTTTTGCCGTTCTAAGCAAATTTGCATGTGCCATCTCTAATTTTCAAAATAAACTTCTCTTTTGTGTGTTTGTTTCGCTCGCGGAGCGGTGAGGGGTGGCTAATATTTCCCATGCTAGATGTGTTATTCTCAAGGTGAGTGTTTATTCACTTGTCATTGCACGAGAGTAAGGCAAAGGTATTAGGGATGCCTAGTCCTAAAATGCAAAAAAAATGAATTTACTTTATGTTGTCAAATAATAAATTCCTTGGAAAGTGTTGGTATGGAGGGAACACGTGGATACGGTTAGCCACGGAAAGTGAAAGTATGGTGGAAGAAGGAATAAACTTTATTTTCTGTTTGGGAATCGCCTATGATATATCTAAGCATGGAAAGTATTGGGAACTCTAAGTCATTTTCGTTGGTGGGATGGATACACCTCTCAAAATGTTTTTATCTCTAATTTTCAGTTTGAGCACTGGCACCTCTAGAAATCCCTACTTCCCTCTATGAAGGGCCTATCTTTTACTTTTCAGTATTTACTTTTATGCAAAGAGTCAAAGTATTCCTCTCTATTCCTTTTTATTTTTCTCCTTTGGCAAGCATCATGTGGTGAGGAAAGATCTAGGCACATATTGTTGGGGAACGTAGCAGAAATTCAAAATTTTCCTACGTGTCACCAAGATCTATCTATGGAGTCATCTAGCAACGAGGGAGGAGTGGATCTACATACCCTTGTAGATCGCGCGCGGAAGCGTTTAAGAGAACGGGGTTGATGGAGTCGTACTCGTCGTGATCCAAATCACCGATGATCCTAGCGCCGAATGGACGGCACCTCCGCGTTCAACACACGTACGGAGCAGCGACGTCTCCTCCTTCTTGATCTAGCAAGGGGGGAGGAGAGGTTGATGGAGATCTAGCAGCACGACGGCGTGGTGGCAGAAGTAGCGGGATTCCAACAGGGCTTCGCCAAGCGCTACGGGAGGAGGGAGATGTGTCATGGGAGGGAGAGGGAGGCACCAGGGCTTAGGTGTTGCTGCCCTCCCTTCCCCCCACTATATATAGGGCCAAGGGAGAGGGGGGGGGTGCAGCCTTGGTCCTTCCTCCAAGGAAGGGTGCGGCCAGGGAGGAGTCCATCCTCCCCAAGGCACCTCGGAGGTGCCTTCCCCCTTTAGGACTCTTTCTTTCCCTTATCTCTTGGCGCATGGGCCTCTTGGGGCTGGTGCCCTTGGCCCATACAGGCCAAGGCGCACCCCCTACAGCCCATGTGGCCCCCCGGGGCAGGTGGCCCCACCCGGTGGACCCCCGGGACCCTTCCGGTGGTCCCAGTACAATACCGGTGACCCCGAAACTTGTCCCGGTAGCCGAAATAGCACTTCCTATATATAATTCTTTACCTCCGGACCATTCCGGAACTCGTCGTGACGTCCGGGATCTCATCCGGGACTCCGAACAACTTTCGGGTTACCGCATACTAATATCTCTATAACCCTAGCGTCACCGAACCTTAAGTGTGTAGATCCTACGGGTTCGGGAGACATGCAGACATGACCGAGATGACTCTCCGGTCAATAACCATCAGCGGGATGTGGATACCCATGTTGGCTCCCACATGTTCCACGATGATCTCATCGGATGAACCACGATGTCGAGGATTCGATCAATACCGTATACAATTCCCTTTGTCTATCGGTACGATACTTGCCCGAGATTCGATCGTCGGTATCCCGATACCTTGTTCAATCTCGTTACCGGCAAGTCTCTTTACTCATTCCATAACACATCATCCCGTGATCAACTCCTTGATCACATTGTGCACATTATGATGATGTCCTACCGAGTGGGCCCAGAGATACCTCTCCATTTACACGGAGTGACAAATCCCAGTCTCGATTCGTGCCAACCCAATAGACACTTTCGGAGATACCTGTAGTGTACCTTTATAGCCACCCAGTTACGTTGTGACGTTTGGCACACCCAAAGTATTCCTACGGTATCCGGGAGTTGCACAATCTCATGGTCTAAGGAAATGATACTTGACATTAGAAAAGCTTTAGCATACGAACTACATGATCTTGTGCTAGGATTAGGATTGGGTCTTGTCCATCACATCATTCTCCTAATGATGTGATCCCGTTATCAACGACATCCAATGTCCATGGTCAGGAAACCGTAACCATCTATTGATCAACGAGCTAGTCAACTAGAGGCTTACTAGGGACATGGTGTTGTCTATGTATCCACACATGTATCTGAGTTTCCTATCAATACAATTCTAGCTTGGATAATAAACGATTGTCATGAACAAGGAAATATAATAATAACCAATTTATTATTGCCTCTAGGGCATATTTCCAACAGTCTCCCACTTGCACTAGAGTCAATAATCCAGTTCACATTGATATGTGATTAACACTCAAGGTCACATCCCCATGTGACTAACACCCAAAGAGTTTACTAGAGTCAATAATCTAGTTCACATTACCATGTGATCAACACTCGATGAGTTCTGGGTTTGATCATGTTATGCTTGTGAGAGATGTTATAGTCAACGGGTCTGAATCTTTCAGATCTGTGTGTGCTTTACAAATCTCTATGTCATCTCCTAGATGCAGCTACCACGTTCTATTTGGAGCTATTCCAAATAACTGTTCTACTATACGAATCTAGTTTACTACTCAGAATAATCTGGATTAGTGTCAAAGTTTGCATCGGCGTAACCCTTTACGACGAACTCTTTTATCACCTCCATAATCGAGAAAATTCCTTAGTCCACTAGTTACTAAGGATAACTTTGACCACTGTCTTGTGATCCATTCTTGGATCACTCTTGTACCCCTTGACTGACTCATGGCAAGGCACACTTCAGGTGCGATACATAGCATAGCATACTGTAGAGCTTACGTCTTAAGCATAGGGGACGACCTTCGTCCTTTCTCTCTCTTCTGCCGTGGTCGAGCTTTAAGTCTTAACTTCATACCTTACAACTCAGGCAAGAACTCCTTCTTTGACTGATCCATCTTGAACGCCTTCAAGATCATGTCAAGGTATGTGCTCATTTGAAAGTACCATTAAGCGTTTTGATCTATCCTTATAGATCTTGATGCTCAATGTTCAAGTGGCTTAATCCAGGCTTTCCATTGAAAAACACTTTCCAAATAACCCTATATGCTTTCCAGAAATTCTACGTCATTTATGATCAACAATATGTCAACAACATATATTTATCAGAAATTCTATAGTGCTCCCACTCACTTCTTTGGAAATACAAGTTTCTCATAAACTTTGTATAAACCCAAAATCTTTGATCATCTCATCAAAGCATACATTCCAACTCCGAGATGCTTACTCCAGACCTTAGAAGGATTGCTGGAGCTTTGCATACTTATTAGCATCTTTCAGGATTGACAAAAACTTTCCGGTTGTATCACATACAACCTTTCCTCAAGAAAATCGTCGAGGAAACAATGTTTTGACATCCTATCTGCAAGATTTCATAAATAATGCAGTAACCGCTAATATAATTCCAACAGACTTTTAGCATCGCTACGTGTGAGAAAGTCTCATCGTAGTCAACTCCTTGAACTTGTCGGGAAACATCTTAACGACAAGTCGAGCTTTCTTAATGGTGATACTTACCATCATTGTCCGTCTTCCTTTTAAAATCCATCTGTACTCAATAGCCTTATGACCATCGAGCCGTTCTGCCAAAGTCTACACTTTGTTTTAATACATGGATCCTCTCTCGGATTTTATGGCCTCGAGCCATTTATCGGAATCCGGGCCCACCATCGCTTCTCCATGGCTCGTAGGTTCATTGTTGTCTAGCAACATGACTTCCAAGACAGGATCACGTACCACTCTGAAGTAGTACACATCCTTGTCATCCCATGAGGTTTGGTAGTGACTTGATCTGAAGTTTCATGATCACTATCATAAGCTTCCACTTCAATTGTTGTAGGTGCCACAGGAACAACTTCCTGTGCCCTGCCACACACTAGTTGAAGAGACGGTTCAATAACCTCATCAAGTCTCCACCATCCTCCCACTCAATTCCTTTGAGAGAAACTTTTCCTCGAGAAAGGACCCGATTCTAGAAACAATCCCTTATTGCTTTCGGATCTGAGACAGGAGGTATACCCAACTGTTTTGGGTGTCCTGTGAAGATGCATTTATCCGCTTTGGGTTCGAGCTTATCAGCCTATAACTTTTTCACATAAGCGTCGCAGCCCCAAACTTTTAAGAAATGACAGCTTAGGTTTCTCTAAACCATACTTCATACGGTGTCATCTCATCGGAATTACGTGGTGCCCCTTTTAAAGTGAATGTGGTTGTCTCTAATGCCTAACCCATAAAGTATCGTGGTAATTCGATAAGAGACATCATGGTATGCATCATATCCAATAGGGTGCAGTTATGATGTACGGACACACCATCACACCATGGTGTTCTTGGCTCTATTGGTTGTGAAACAATTTCCACAATGTCTTAATTCTGTGCCAAACTCGTGATTCAGATATTCATCTCTACGATCATATCATAGACATTTTATTCTCTTGTCACGACGATCTTTCAACTTCACCCTGAAATTACTTGAACCTTTCAATAATTCAGACTCGTGATTCATCAAGTAAATATACTCAATATCTACTCAAATCATCTGTGAAGTAAGAACATAACGATATCCACTACACGCGTCAACACTCATTGGACTGCACACATCAAAATGTATTACTTCCAACAAGTTGCTTTCTAGTTCCATTTTACTGAAAACGAGGCTTTCAGTCATCTTGCCCATGTGGTATGATTTGCATGTCTCAAGTGATTCAAAATCAAGTGAGTCCAAACGGTCCATTTGCATGGAGTTTCTTCATGCATATACACCAATAGACATGGTTCGCATGCCTCAAACTTTTCAAAATGAGTGAGCCCAAAGATCCATCAACATGGAGCTTCTTCATGCATTTTATACCGATATGACTTATGTGGCAGTGCCACAAGTAGGTGGTACTATCATTACTATCTTTTGGCATGAACATGTGTATCACTATGATCGAGATTCAATAAACCATTCATTTTAGGTGCAAGACCATTGAAGGTATTATTCAAATAAACAGAGTAACCATTACTCTCTCCTTAAATGAATAACCGTATTGCGATAGACATAATCCAATCATGTCTATGCTCAACGCAAACACCAATCTTGATGGTAGAGGGAGCGTACAATATTTGATCAACCATGGAAATACTTCCAACACATATCGTCATCTCACCTTTTGGCTAGTCTCTGTTTATTCCGTAGCTTTTATTTCGAGTTACTAACACTTAGCAACCGAACCGATATCTAATACCCTAGTGCTACTAGGAGTACTAGTAAAGTACACATTAACATAATGTATATCCAATATACTTCTATCGACAGCCTTCTCATCTACCAAGTATCTAGGGTAATTCTGCTCTAGTGGCTGTTCCCCTTATTACAGAAGCACTTAGTCTCGAGTTTGGGTTCAACCTTGGGTTTCTTCACTAGAGCAGCAGCTGAATTGCCATTTCATGAAGTATCCCTTCTTGCCCTTACCCTTCTTGAAACTAGTGGTTTCACCAACCATCAACAATTGATGCTCCTTCTTGATTTCTACTTTTGTGGTGTCAAACATCGCGAATATCTCAAGGATCATCATATATGTCCCTGATATATCATAGTTCATCACGAAGCTCTAGCAGCTTGGTGGTAATGACTTCGGAGAAACATCACTATCTCATCTGGAAGATCAACTCCCACTCAATTCAAATGATTGTTGTACTTAGACAATCTGAGCACAAGCTCAACAATTGAGCTTTTCTCCCTTAGTTGTAGGCTAAGAAAATCGTCGGAGGTCTTATACCTCTTGACGTGGGCACGAGCCTGAAATCCCAATTTCAGTCCTTGGAACATCTCATATGTTCTGCGATGTTTCAAAAACGTCTTTGGTGCCTCAATTCTAAACCATTTAGCATTACGCACTGAACTATCATGTAGTCATCAAAACGTGTATGTCAGATGTTCGCAACATCCACAGACGACGTTCGAGGTTCAGCACACTGAGCGGTGCATTAAGGACATAAGCCTTCTATGAAGCAATGAGGACAATCCTCAGTTTACGGACCTAGTCCGCATAATTGCTACTATCAACTTTCAACTAAATTTTCTCTAAGAACGTATCTAAACAGTAGAACTAAAGCGCGAGCTACGACATAATTTGCAAAAACCTTTTGACTATGTTCAGGATAATTAAGTTCATCTTATGAACTCCCATTCAGATAGACATCCCTCTAGTCATCTAAGTGATTACATGATCCGATTCAACTAGGCCGTGTCCGATCATCACGTGAGACGGACTAGTCAACATCGGTGAACATCTTCATGTTGATCGTATCTTCTATACGACTCATGCTCGACCTTTCGGTCTCTTGTGTTTCGAGGCCATGTCTGTACATGCTAGGCTCGTCAAGTCAACCTAAGTGTTTTGCATGTGTTCCGAGGCCATGTCTGTACATGCTAGGCTCGTCAACACCCGTTGTATTCGAACGTAAGAATCTATCACACCCGATCATCACATGGTGCTTCGAAACGACGAACTTTCGCAACGGTGCACAGTTAGGGGGAACACTTTCTTGAAATTTTAATGAGGGATCATCTTATTTACTACCGTCGTTCTAAGCAAATAAGATGTATAAACATGATAAACATCACATGCAATCAAATAGTGACATGATATGGCCATCATCACTTTGCTCCTTTTGATCTCCATCTTCGGGGCTCCATGATCATCATCGTCACCGGCATGACACCATGATCTCCATCATCATGATCTCCATCATCGTGTCTTCATGAAGTTGTCTCGCCAACTATTACTTCTACTACTACATCTAACGGTTAGCAATAAAGTAAAGTAATTACATGGCGTTGTTCAATGACACGCAGGTCATATAATAAATAAAGACAACTCTTATGGCTCCTGCCGTTTGTCATACTTATCGACATGCAAGTTGTGATTCCTATTACAAGAACATGATCAATCTCATACATCACATATCATTCATCACATTCTTCTTGGCCATATCACATCACATAGCATACCCTGCAAAAACAAGTTAGACATCCTCTAATTGTTGTTTGCATGTTTTACGTGGCTGCTATGGGTTTCTAGCAAGAACGTTTCTTACCTACGCAAAAACCACAACGTGATATGCCAATTGCTATTTACCCTTCATAAGGACCCTTTTCATCGAATCCGATCCGACTAAAGTGGGAGAGACAGACACCCGCTAGCCACCTTATGCAACTAGTGCATGTCAGTCGGTGGAACCAGTCTCACGTAAGAGTACGTGTAAGGTCGGTCCGGGCCGCTTCATCCCACAATGCCGCCAAATCAAGATTGGACCAGTAACGGTAAGCATATTGAACAAAATCAACGCCCACAACTACTTTGTGTTCTACTCGTGCATAGTAACTACGCATAGACCTAGCTCATGATGCCACTGTTGGGGAACGTAGCAGAAATTCAAAATTTTCCTACGTGTCACCAAGATCTATCTATGGAGTCATCTAGCAACGAGGGAGGAGTGGATCTACATACCCTTGTAGATCGCGCGCGGAAGCGTTCAAGAGAACGGGGTTGATGGAGTCGTACTCATCGTGATCCAAATCACCGATGATCCTAGCGCCGAACGGACGGCACCTCCGCATCCAACACACATACGGAGCAGCGACGTCTCCTCCTTCTTGATCCAGCAAGGGGGGAGGAGAGGTTGATGGAGATCCAGCAGCACGACGGCGTGGTGGTGGAAGTAGCGGGATTCCAACAGGGCTTCGCCAAGCGCTGCGGGAGGAGGGAGATGTGTCATGGGAGGGAGAGGGAGGCGCCAGGGCTTAGGTGTTGCTGCCCTCCCTTCCCCCCACTATATATAGGGCCAAGGGAGAGGGGGGGGGCAGCCTTGGCCCTTCCTCCAAGGAAGGGTGCGGCCAGGGAGGAGTCCATCCTCCCCAAGGCACCTCGGAGGTGCCTTCCCCCTTTAGGACTCTTTCTTTCCCTTATCTCTTGGCGCATGGGCCTCTTGGGGCTAGTGCCCTTGGCCCATACAGGCCAAGGCGCACCCCCTACAGCCCATGTGGCCCCCCGGGGGAGGTGGCCCCACCCGGTGGACCCCCGGGACCCTTCCGGTGGTCCCGGTACAATACCGGTGACCCCGAAACTTGTCCCGATAGCCGAAATAGCACTTCCTATATATAATTCTTTACCTCCGGACCATTCCGAAACTCCACGTGACGTCCGGGATATCATCTGGGACTCCGAACAACTTTCGGGTTACCGCATACTAATATCTCTATAACCCTAGCATCACCGAACCTTAAGTGTGTAGACCCTACGGGTTCGGGAGACATGCATACATGACCGAGATGACTCTCCGGTCAATAACCATCAGCGGGATCTGGATACCCATGTTGGCTCCCACATGTTCCACGATGATCTCATCGGATGAACCACGATGTCGAGGATTCGATCAATCCCGTATACAATTCCCTTTGTCTATCGGTATGATACTTGCCCGAGATTCGATCGTCGGTATCCCGATACCTTGTTCAATCTCGTTACCGGCAAGTCTCTTTACTCGTTCCGTAACACATCATCCCGTGATCAACTCCTTGATCACGTTGTGCACATTATGATGATGTCCTACCGAGTGGGCCCAGAGATACCTCTCCATTTACACGGAGTGACAAATCCCAGTCTCGATTCGTGCCAACCCAACAGACACTTTCGGAGATACCTGTAGTGTACCTTTATAGCCACCCAGTTACGTTGTGACGTTTGGCACACCCAAAGTATTCCTACGGTATCCGGGAGTTGCACAATCTCATGGTCTAAGGAAATGATACTTGACATTAGAAAAGCTTTAGCATACGAACTACATGATCTTGTGCTAGGCTTAGGACTGGGTCTTGTCCATCACATCATTCTCCTAATGATGTGATCCCGTTATCAACGACATCCAATGTCCATGGTCAGGAAACCGTAACCATCTATTGATCAACGAGCTAGTCAACTAGAGGCTTACTAGGGACATGGTGTTGTCTATGTATCCACACATGTATCTGAGTTTCCTATCAATACAATTCTAGCATGGATAATAAACAATTATCATGAACAAGGAAATATAATAATAATCAATTTATTATTGCCTCTAGGGCATATTTCCAACACATATGTCCTGTTGAATATGGGTAGCATGAGTTATTATTTTTGACATCACCCTTGAGGCGAATACGTTGGGAGGCAAAACAATAAGCCCCTATCTTTCTATGTGTCTGGTTGAAACGTTTTGCTCATGTGTACAAGGTGAGTGTTAGCAATCATAGAAGCCTATATGATGGTTGAGTATGTGGAGCTTAAAGGAAATATGCCCTAGAGGCAATAATAAAGTTGTATTTATATTTCCTTATATCATGATAAATGTTTATTATTCATGTAGAATTGTATTAACATGAAACTTAGTACATGTGTGAATACATAGACAAACAGAGTGTCACTAGTATGCCTCTACTTGACTAGCTCATTAATCAAAGATGGTTAAATTTTCTAGCCATAGACATGAGTTGTCATTTGATGAACAGAATCACATCATTAGAGAATGATGTGATTGACATGACCCATCCGTTAGATTAGCACTATGATCGTTTAGTTTATTGCTATTGCTTTCTTCATGACTTATACATGTTCCTATAACTATGAGATTATGCAACTCCCGAATACCGGAGGAACACTTAGTGTGCTATCAAACGTCACAACATAACTGGGTGATTATAAAGATGCTCTACAGGTGTCTCCGATGGTGTTTGTTGAGTTGGCATAGATCGAGATTAGGATTTGTCAGTCCGATTGTCGGAGAGGTATCTACGGGCCCTCTCGGTAATGCACATCACTATAAGCCTTGTAAGCAATGTAACTAATGAGTTAGTTGCGGGATGATGCATTACGGAACGAGTAAAGAGACTTGTTGGTAACGAGATTGAACTAGGTATGATGATACCGACGATCGAATCTCGGGCAAGAAACATACCGATGACAAAGGGAAAAACGTATGTTGTTATGCGATTTGACCGATAAACATCTTCATACAATATGTAGGAACCAATATGAGCATCCAGGTTCTGCTATTGGTTATTGACTGGAGATGAGTCTCGGTCATGTCTACATAGTTCTCGAACCCGTAGGGTCCACACGCTTAAAGTTCGATGACGATATGTATTGTGAGTTATGTGATTTGATGTACCGAAGGTTGTTCGGAGTCCCAAATGTGATCACGGACACGACGAGGAGTCTCGAAATGGTCGAGACATGAAGATTGATATATTGGAAGGTTATGTTTGGACACTGGAAAGGTTTCAGATAGGTTCGGGCATTTTTCAGAGCACCGGGGGGTTACCGGAACCCCTTAGGGGGTTAATGGGCCTTATGGGCTTTAGTGGAAGAGAGGAGGAGGCGGCCAAGTGGAGGGGCGCGCCCCCTCCAAGCCTAGTCCGAATTGGGAGGGGGCGCCCCCCTTCCCTTTTCTCCCCCTTCCCTTTCCTTCCCCTCCTAGTTGGACTAGGAAAGGGGGGAACCTACTCCTAGTAGGAGTAGGATTCCCCCTTGGGGCGCACCCCATGAGGCCGGCCAGCCCCCTCCTCCACTCCTTTATATACGGGGGAGGGGGCACCCCATAGACACACAAGTTGATTTCTTAGCCGTGTGCGGTGCCCCCCTCCACAGATTTCCACCTCGGTCATATTGTAGTAGTGCTTAGGCGAAGCCCTGCGTTGGTAACTTCATCACCACCGTCAACACGCCGTTGTGCTAACGAAACTCTCCCTCGGCCTCAACTGGATCTAGAGTTCGAGGGACATCACCGAGCTGAACGTGTGCAGATCATGGAGGTGCCGTGCGTTCGGTACTTGATCGGTTGGATCACAAAGACGTTCGACTACATCAACCGCGTTAATCAACGCTTCCGCTCTCGGTCTACGAGGGTACGTAGACACACTCTCCCCTCTCGTTGCTATGCATCTCCTAGATAGATCTTGCATGATCAAAGGAATTTTTTTGAAATACTATGTTCCCCAATAGTGGCATCCGAGTCAGGTCTATGCGTAGATGTTATATGCACGAGTAGAACACAAAGGAGTTGTGGGCATGGGTATATACATATTGCTTGTCGTCACTAGTTGTTTCTTGATTCGGCGGTATTGTTGGATGAAGCGGCCCGGACCGACATTACATGACCGTGTTCATGAGACTGGTTCTACCGACGTGCTTTGCACACAGGTGGCTGGCGGGTGTCAGTTGCTCCAACTTTAGTTGAATCGGATTCAATGAACAGGGTTCTTTCTGAAGATCAAAAAGCAATCACTATACCACGTTGTGGTTTTAATGCGTAGGTAAGAACGGTTCTTGCTAGAAGCCCGTAGCAGCCACGTAAAACTTGCAACAACAAAGTAGAGGACGTCTAACTTGTTTTTGCAGGGCTTGCCATGATTTGATATGGTCAAGACGTGATGATATATAAATTGTTGTATGAGATGATCATGTTCTGTAAAAGTTATCGGCAACTGGCAGGAGCCTTATGGTTGTCGCTTTATTGTATGAAATGCAATCACCATGTAATTACTTTACTTTATCACTAAGCGGTAGCGATAGTCGTAGAAGCAATAGATGGCGAGACGACAACGATGCTTCGATGGAGATCAAGGTGTCAAGCCGGTGATGATGGTGATCATGATGGTGCTTTGGAGATGGAGATCAAAGGCACAAGATGATGATGGCCATATCATATCACTTATTTTGCTTGCATGTGATGTTTATCTTTTTATGCATCTTATTTTGCTTAGTACGACGGTATCATTATAAGATGATCTCTCACTAAATTTCAAGGTACAAGTGTTCTCCCTGAGTATGCACCATTGCTACAGTTTGTCGTGCCAAGACACCACGTGATGATTGGGTGTGATAAGCTCTACGTTCACATACAACGGGTGCAAGCCAGTTTTGCACATGCAGAATACTCAGGTTAAACTTGACGAGCCTAGCATATGCAGATATGGCCTCGGAACACTGAGACCAAAGGTCGAGCATGAATCATATAGTAGATATGATCAACATAGTGATGTTCACCATTGAAAACTACTCCATCTCACATGATGATCGGACATGGTTTAGTTGATATGGATCACGCGATCACTTAGATGATTAGAGGGGTGTCTATCTAAGTGGGAGTTCTTAAGTAATATGATTAATTGAACTTTAATTTATCTTGAACTTAGTACCTAATAGTATTTTGCATGTCTATGTTGTTGTAGATAAATGGCCTGTGCTGTTGTTCCGTTGAATTTTAGTGCGTTCCTAGAGAAAGCTAAGTTGAAATATGATGGTAGCAACTACATGGACTAGGTCCGTAACTTGAGGATTATCCTCATTGCTGCACAGAAGAATTACGTCCTGGAAGCACCGCTAGGTGCAAAGCCCGCTCCAGGAGCAACACCAGATGTTATGAACGTCTGGCAGAGCAAAGCTGATGACTACTTGATAGTTCAGTGTGCCATGCTTTACGGCTTAGAATCGGGACTTCAACGACATTTTGAACGTCATGGAGCATATGAGATGTTCCAGGAGTTGAAGTTAATATTTCAAGCAAATGCCCGGATTGAGAGATATGAAGTCTCCAATAAGTTCTACAGCTGCAAGATGGAGGAGAATAGTTCTGTCAGTGAACATATACTCAGAATGTCTGGGTACCACAACCACTTGACTCAACTGGGAGTTAATCTTCCTGATGATAGTGTCATTAACAGAGTTCTTCAGTCACTGCCACCAAGCTACAAAAGCTTTGTGATGAACTATAATATGCAAGGGATGGATAAGACAATTGCTGAGCTCTTCGTGATGCTAAAAGCTGCAGAGGTAGAAATCAAGAAGGAGCATCAAGTGTTGATTGTCAACAAGACCACTAGTTTCAAGAAGAAGGGCAAAGGGAAGAAGGGGAACCTCAAAAAGAATGGCAAGCAAGTTGTTGCTCAAGTGAAGAAGCCCAAGTTTGGACCTAAGCCTAAGACTGAGTGCTTCTACTGCAAAGGGACTGGTCACTGGAAGCGGAACTGCCCCAAGTATTTGGCGGATAAGAAGGATGGCAAAGTGAAAGGTATATTTGATATACATGTTATTGATGTGTACCTTACTAATGCTTGCATTAGCGTCTGGGTATTTGATATTGGTTCTGTTGCTAATATTTGCAACTCAAAACAGGGGCTACAGATTAAGCGAAGATTGGCTAAAGACAAGGTGACGATGCGCGTGGGAAATGGTTCAAAAGTCGATGTGATCACCGTCGGCACGCTACCTCTACATCTACCTTCGGGATTAGTTTTAGAGCTGAATAATTGTTATTTGGTGCCAGCGTTAAGCATGAACATTATATCTGGATCTTATTTGATGCGAGACGGTTATTCATTTAAATAAGAGAATAATGGTTGTTCTATTTATATGAGTAATATCTTTTATGGTCATGCACCCTTGATGAGTGGTCTATTTTTACTAAATATTGATAGCAGTGATACACATATTCATAGTATTGAAGCCAAAAGATATATGTTTAATAATGATAGTGCAACTTATTTGTGGCACTGCCATTTAGGTCATATTGGTGTAAAGCACATGAAGAAACTCCATGCTGATGGGCTTTTGGAATCACTTGATTATGAATCACTTGATGCTTGCGAACCATGCCTCATAGGCAAGATGACTAAGACTCCATTTTCCGGAACAATGGAACGAGCAACAGACTTATTGGAAATAATACATACTGATGTATGCGGTCCGATGAGTGTTGATGCTCGTGGCGGGTATCATTATTTTCTGACCTTCACAGATGATTCGAGCAGATATGGGTATGTCTACTTGATGAAACATAAGTCTGAAACATTTGAAAATTTCAAAGAATTTCAGAGTGAAGTGGAAAATCATCGTAACAAGAAAATTTAGTTTGTACGATCTGATTGTGGAGGTGAATATTTGATTTATGAGTTTGGTCTTCATTTGAAACAATGCGGAATAGTTTCGCAACTCACACCACCTGGAACACCACAGTGTAATGGTGTGTCCGAACATCGTAACCACACTTTATTAGATATGGTGTGATCTATAATGTCCTCTTACTGATTTACCGCTATCGTTTTGGGGTTATGCTTTAGAGACAGCTGTATTCACGTTAAATAGGGCACCATCAAAATCCGTTGAGACGACACCATATGAACTATGGTTTGGCAAGAAACCCAAGTTGTTGTTTCTTAAAGTTTGGGGCTGCGATGCTTATGTGAAAAAGCTTCAACTTGATAAGCTCGAACCCAGATCGGAGAAATGTGTCTTCATAGGATACCAAAAGGAGACTGTTGGGTACACCTTCTATCACAAATCCGAAGGCAAGATATTCGTTGCTAAGAATGGATCCATTCTAGAGGAGTTTCTCTCGAAATAAGTGAGTGGGAGGAAAGTATAACTTGATGAGGTAACTGTACCTTCTCCTTATTAGAAAGTAGTTCATCACAAAAATTAGTTCCACTGATTCCTACACTAATTAGTGAGGAAACTAATGATGATGATCATGAAACTTCTGATTAAGTTACTACCGAACCTCGTAGGTCAACCAGAGTAAGATCCGCACTAGAGTGGTACAGTAATCCTGTTCTGGAAGTCATGTTACTTGACCATGACGAACCTATGAACTATGAGGAAGCGATGATGAGCCCAGATTCCGCAAAATGTCTTGAGGCCATGAAATCTGAGATGGGATCCATGTATGAGAACAAAGTGTGGACTTCGGTTGACTTGCCCGATGATTGGCAAGCCATATAGAATAAATGGATCTTCAATAAGAAGACTGATGCTGACGGTAATGTTAGTGTCTACAAAGCTCGACCTGTTGCGAAAGGTTTTCGACAAGTTCAAGGAGTTTACTATGATGAGACCTTCTCACCCGTAGCGATGCTTAAGTTCGTCCGAATCATGTTAGCAATTGCTGCATTTTATGATTATGAAATTTGGCAAATGGATGTCAAAACTGCATTTCTTAATGGATATCTTAAAGAAGAGTTGTATATGATGCAACCAGAAAGTTTTGTCAATCCAAAAGGTGCTAACAAAGTGTGTAAGCTCCATCGGTCCATTTATGGACAGGTGCAAGCATCTCGGAGTTGGAATATACGCTTTGATAGTGTGATCAAAGCATATGGTTTTACACAGACTTTTGGAGAAGCCTGCATTTACAAGAAAGTGAGTGGGAGCTCTGTAGCATCTCTGATATTATATGTGGATGACATATTGTTGATCAGAAATGATACTGAATTTCTGAATAGCATAAAAGGATACTTGAACAAGAATTTTTCAATGAAAGACCTTGGTGAAGCTGCTTATATATTGGGCATCAAGATCTATAGAGATAGATAAAGACGCTTAATTGGACTTTCACAAAGGACATACCTTGATAAAGTTTTGAAGAAGTTCAAAATGGATCAAGCAAAGAAAGGGTTCTTGCCTGTGTTACAAGGTGTGAAGTTGAGTCAGACTCAATGCCCGACCAGTGCAGAAGATAGAGAGAAAATGAAAGTCATTCCCTATGCTTCAGCCATAGGTTCTATCATGTATCCAATGCTGTGTACTAGACCTGATGTGTGCCTTGTTATTAGTTTAGCAGGGAGGTACCAAAGTAGTCTAGGAGTGGATCACTGGACATCGGTCAAGAATATCCTGAAATACCTGAAAAAGACTAAGGATATGTTTCTCGTTTATGGAGGTGACAAATAGTTTGTCGTAAATGGTTACGTCGATGCAAGCTTTTGAAGGAAATATGCCCTAGAGGCAATAATAAAGTTATTATTTATTTCCTTATATCATGATAAATGTTTATTATTCATGCTAGAATTGTATTAACCGGAAACATAATACATGTGTGAATACATAGACAAACAAAGTGTCACTAGTATGCCTCTACTTAACTAGCTCGTTAATCGAAGATGGTTATGTTTCCTAACCATAGACATGAGTTGTCATTTGATTAATGGGATCACATCATTAGGAGAATGATGTGATTGACATGACCCATTCCGTTAGCTTACCACCCGATCGTTTAGTATGTTGCTATTGCTTTCTTCATGACTTATACATGTTCCTATGACTATGATATTATGCAACTCCCGTTTACCGGAGGAACACTTTGTGTGCTACCAAACGTCACAACATAACTGGGTGATTATAAAGGTGCTCTACAGGTGTCTCCAAAGGTACATGTTGGGTTGGCATATTTCGAGATTAGGATTTGTCGCTCCGATTGTCGGAGAGGTATCTCTGGGCCCTCTCGGTAATACACATCACTTAAGCCTTGCAAGCAATGCAACTAATAAGTTAGTTGCAATATGATGTATTACGGAATGAGTAAAGAGACTTGCTGGTAATGAGATTGAACTAGGTATTGAGATACCGACGATCGAATCTCGGGCAAGTAACATACCGATGACAAAGGGAACAACATATGTTGTTATGCGGTCTGACCGATAAAGATCTTCGTAGAATATGTAGGAGCCAATATGAGCATCCAGGTTCTGCTATTGGTTATTGACCGGAGACGTGTCTCGGTCATGTCTACATTGTTCTCGAACCCGTAGGGTCCGCACGCTTAACGTTACGATGACAATTTCATTATGAGTTTATATGTTTTGATGTACCGAAGGTTGTTCGGAGTCCCGGATGTGATCACGGACTTGACGTGGAGTCTCGAAATGGTCGAGACATAAAGATCGATATATTGGACGACTATATTTGGACACCGGAAAGGTTCCGGGTAGGATTGGGACAATACTGGATCACCGGGAGGTTATCGGAACCCCCCCGGGAGGTATATGGGCCTTATTGGGCCTTAGTGGAAAGGAGGGGAAAGGAGCAAGGGAGGGGGCACGCCCCCCAAGCCCAACCCGAATTGGGAAGGGGGCCGACCCCCCCTTTCCTTCCTCCCTCCTTCCTCTTCCTTCCCTCTCCTACTCCTAATAGGAAAAAGGGGAGTCCTACTCCTGGTGGGAGTTGGACTCCCCCCTTGGGCGCGCCACCCTCCTTGGCCGCCCCCCTCCTCCACTCCTTTATATACGGGGGCAGGGGCACCCCAGAGACACAACAATTGATCATTGATCTCTTAGCCGTGTGCTGTGCCCCCCTCCACCATAATCCTTGATAATATTGTAGCGGTGCTTAGGCGAAGCCCTGCGACGGTAGAACATCAAGATCGTCACCACGCCGTCGTGCTGACGGGACTCTTCCCCGACATTCTGCTGGATCAGAGTCCGAGGATCATCATCGAGCTGAACGTGTGCTAGAACTCGGAGGTGCCGTAGTTTCGGTGCTTGATCGGCCGGGCCGTGAAGACGTACGACTACATCAACCACGTTGTTATAACGCTTCCGCTTCCAGTCTACGAGGGTACGTAGACAACACTCTCCCCTCTCGTTGCTATGCATCACCATGATCTTGCGTGTGCGTAGGAAATTTTTGAAATTACTACGTTCCCCAACAGTGGTATCAGAGCCTAGGTTTTATGTGTTGATGTTATATGCATGAGTAGAACACAAGTGAGTTGTGGGCGATATAAGTCATACTGCTTACCAGCATGTCATACTTTGGTTCGGCGGTATTGTTGGATGAAGCGGCCCGGACCGACATTACGCATACGCTTACGCGAGACTGGTTCTACCGATGTGTTTTGCACACAGGTGGCTGGCGGGTGTCAGTTTCTCCAACTTTAGTTGAACCGAGTGTGGCTACGCCCGGTCCTTGCGAAGGTTAAAACAGCACCAACTTGACAAACTATCGTTGTGGTTTTTGATGCGTAGGTAAGATTGGTTCTTGCTAAGCCCGTAGCAGCCACGTAAAACTTGCAACTAACAAAGTAGAGGACGTCTAACTTGTTTTTGCAGGGCATGTTGTGATGTGATATGGTCAAGGCATGATGCTAAATTTTATTGTATGAGATGATCATGTTTTGTAACCAAGTTATCGACAACTGGCAGGAGCCATATGGTTGTCGCTTTATTGTATGCAATGCAATCGCCCTGTAATGCTTTACTTTATCACTAAGCGGTAGCGATAGTCGTAGAAGCATAAGATTGGCGAGACGATAACGATGCTACGATGGAGATCAAGGTGTCGCGCTGGTGACGATGGTGATCATGACGATGCTTCGGGGATGGAGATCACAAGCACAAGATGATGATGGCCATATCATATCACTTATATTGATTGCATGTGATGTTTATCTTTTATGCATCTTATCTTGCTTTGATTGACGGTAGCATTATAAGATGATCTCTCACTAAATTTTAAGATAAAAGTGTTCTCCCTGAGTATGCACCATTGCCAAAGTTCGTCGTGCCCAGACACCACATGATGATCGGGTGTGATAAGCTCTACGTCCATCTACAACGGGTGCAAGCCAGTTTTTGCACACGCAAAATACTCAGGTTAAACTTGACGAGCCTAGCATATGCAGATATGGCCTCGGAACACTGAGACCGAAAGGTCGAGCGTGAATCATATAGTAGATATGATCAACATAGTGATGTTCACCATTGAAAACTACTCCATTTCACGTGATGATCGGTTATGGTTTAGTTGATTTGGATCACATGATCACTTAGATGATTAGAGGGATGTCTATCTAAGTGGGAGTTTGAAAGCACAAGTGCTCCCTGGGTGGTTTTGGTAATTAATGTCAACATATCTCTTGTTGGACTAACACTTTTACCTAGTATGTTTCAGATAAGTTCAACAATGGAGTGGCATGGACTAGAGGATGTGGAACCCCTTCAAGATGCTAAGGACAAAGGATTGGCTCAAGCTTCAAGATCAAGACTCTACATTTTCTATTTTAGTGATCCAAGGTCACATTGAGTCTATAGGAAAAGCCAATACTATCAAGAGGGGATGAGGTGTTGCTTAATGGCTTGCTTGCTCAAAGTGCTTAGTGATATGCTCCAAAACCCTCAACTACCTTCCCACATCCACATATTACCTAAACCAAAAGTCAAACTCGGCCCCACCGATTCTTTCTATCCAGAGCCACCGAGTTCAGTTAACATAGCCACTGCCAGAAACCCTAATCAGTTCGGTCTCACCGATGGGATCTCGGTCAAACCGAGATGGGCTTGCAAACTCTCTGTTACCTGTTGCAATATTTTTGGTCCCACCGAGATATGCAATCGGCCCCACCGAGTTTGCTTGGCCAACTCTCTGTTTCGTTTATTACCCAAATCGGTCCCACCGAGTTTGAGTAATCGGTCAAACCGAGTTTTGGTTTTACCCTAACCCTAGCACATCGGTTCCACCAAGTTGAACTAGTCGGTCCCACCGAAAACCCTAACGGTCACTAGGTTTACTAAATCGGTCCGACCGAGTTTTTCCCTTCGGTCTCACCGAGATTGGTAAATTGAGTGTAAAGGCTAGATTTTGTGTGGAGGGTATATATACCCCTCCACCCACTCTTCATTCGTAGAGAGAGCCATCAAAACATACCTACACTTCCAATACACATTTTCTGAGAGAGAACTACCTACACTTGTGTTGAGGTCAAGATATTCCATTCCAACCATATGAATCTTGATCTCTAGCCTTCCCCAAGTTGCTTTCCACTCAAATCTTCTTTCCACCAAATCCAAATCCCGTGAGAGAGAGTTGAGTGTTGGGGAGACTATCATTTGAAGCACAAGAGCAAGGAGTTCATCATCAACACACCATTTGTTACTTCTTGGAGAGTGGTGTCTCCTAGATTGGCTAGTTGTTACTTGGGAGCCTCCGACAAGATTGTGGAGTTGAACCAGGGAGTTTGTAAGGGCAAGGAGATCGCCTACTTCGTGAAGATCTACCGCTAGTGAGGCAAGTCCTTCATGGGCGACGACCGTGATGGAATAGACAAGGTTGCTTCTTCATGGACCCTTCGTGGGTGGAGCCCTCTGTGGACTCGCGCAACCGTTACCCTCCATGGGTTGAAGTCTCCATCAACGTGGATGTATGATATCACCACCTATCGAAACCACGACAAAAACATCCGTGTCTCCAATTGCGTTTGAATACTCCAAACCCTCTCCTTACATTCTTGCAAGTTGCATGCTTTACTTTCCGCTGCTCATATACTCATTGCATGCTTGCTTGATATGTATTGTGTTTGTTAAACTTGTTCTTAAACTCCACTTAAACTTAAGAATTTGAAAAACGGCAACTTTTGGCACTTAGTGTCTAATCACCCCCCTCTAGACACCTCTTCTCGATCCTTTCAATTGGTATCAGAGCATTGGTCTCCATTGCCTTGGTTCAAACACCATTGGAGGAAGATGGATGTGTCTAATTTGGGGAGTCTTAGACATAGAGTGTCTATTCTTGATGGAGAGTATTTTCATGAGTGGAAAAATGAAATGCTTGAGATTTTCAATGAATATCATTTGAACAAGTACATTACTAGCCCTTATGCACCTCATGTTGATCCTTTGCACCCTACGCTAGATGAAGATATTGACATGATTCATAATCTTAGAACTGTTAATCTTATCACTAGAGGCTTGCCTAGAAACTTGATTGGATGTTTGCCGACTCTTAAGTGTGCCTACACCATATGGAAATTCCTTGAGGAACTCTTTCCTAATTACTCCTTGAAAGATCTAGATGAAATCCTCCATAAGTCTATTGCTTTGATTAAGATGAGTTCCAATGATCCCAAATTTGGTGACTGCATATTTGAGCTTACTGATCTTACGAGTGCCAAAGGACATGTTGGAATCATTAGCAATATCATTTCCAGAGCTATTAGAATTCATAAAGATAACTATAGAAATGATCATTTATCTAATGAATTGCCCTCTCTAGGAATTGATCAATCACAAGATGATGCTGAACATGAATACTCGGATGAGGATGATGATGATGATGATGATAGTGACTATGATCTTGATGATGCGATGAGACACTTTGGTCTTATGGCAAATCTTCATGGCTACATGGCTGGAGGAAAGGAATGGGTCCTTGATAGTGGATGTACTAATCATATGACCGGAGATAAAGACATGTTCCGTGAGCTTGCTAAAAATGATGGCCCTCGAAAGTATGTCACTTTTGGTGATAATTCAAAGGGTAAGGTGGTTGGCCTTGGTAAGGTGGCCATCTCACATGATAGCTTCATACAAAATGTCATGCTCGTTAAATCTCTTGGCTACAACTTACTTTCAGTATCTAGACTTGCTGATTTCGGTTTCAATGTCCTATTTACTGAAGTAGACTGCCAAGTGTTTCGTAGATATAATCATAAAATGGTCTTTACCGGTATACGTAGAGGAGATCTTTACATTGTTGATTTCACTAAAAAGGCTCAACCTAAAACTTGCTTAATTGCCAAATCTTCTAAAGGCTGGTTGTAGCATAGAAGACTAGGTCATGTTGGTATGCGAAATCTTGATAAGCTTATTAAAGGTGATCATATCCTTGGAATAAAAGATGTCATATTTGACAAGGATAGACTTTGTAGTGCTTGTCAAGCAGGGAAACAAGTTGGAGGAAGTCACCACGCGAAGAACATCATGACCACAAAAAGACCACTCGAGCTACTTCACATGGATCTCTTTGGTCCAAATGCCTACAAGAGTCTCGGTGGTAACTCATTTGGTCTAGTCATAGTTGATGATTTTTCAAGATTTACGTGGGTGTTCTTTCTTGATGACAAATCGCAGGTCCAAAAGATCTTCAAAAACTTTGCTAGGAAGGCCCAAAATCAGTTTGACGTGAAGATCAAGAAGGTTCAGAGTACAACGGAACGGAGTTCAAGAACGCAAATGTGGACACCTTTCTTGACGAAGAAGGGATTTCACACGAGTTCTCGGCTACGTACACACCTCAACAAAATGGAGTTGTTGAAAGGAAGAACCGGACTCTTATCGAGATGGCAAGAACGATGCTTGATGAGTACAAAACGCCAAAACACTTTTGGGCGGAAGCGGTTGAGACAGCTTGTCATGCAATAAATCGCTTGTATCTTCACAAGCTACTTGGCAAGACGGCATACAAGCTCCTCACCAGTAACAAACCTCAAGTTGGATACTTTCGAGTATTCGGCTCAAAGTGCTACATTCTTGATAAGCATCATCATTCTAAATTTGCTCCTAAATCTCATGAAGGTTTCCTACTTGGTTATGGCTCAAACTCTCACACTTACCGTGTCTACAACAATTTCACCCGAAAGGTTGAAGAGACGGTAGATGTGAAGTTTGATGAATCTAACAGCTCGTAAGTAGAGCAATTGCCAATTGATGTAGGAGACAAAGACCCTTCGAAAGCAATTCAAGACTTGTCCATTGGCAAGATTCGTCCAACGGAAGTGAAGGAGAGTACCTCGTCCGTCCAAATGGAAGCTTCTACCTCACGACAAGGTGAACCAAGAGTTGATACGGAAGCATCCACAAGTGGGACACGCCAAGATGAAGAAAACGAGGGAGCACACCAAGATGAACACCAACAACCTCCTTCTCCACCACGACAAGAGAACGACAATGTCAACAATGAAGAAGGCCAAGAAGAAGAACAAGATGAAGAGGATGTTCCACCCCGACCCAAGCAAAAGCTTTCACGAGTTCGAGCAAGAATTGCTAAGGATCATCCCGTCGAGCAAATCTACAATGATATCCAAACCGGGAGAATCACTCGCTCTAAAACTCGTTTAGCTAATTTTTGTGAACATTACTCATTCATCTCTAGCATTGAACCTATGAAGGTTGAAGAAGCATTGGAGGATCCGGATTGGATAAACGCTATGCATGAAGAGCTACACAACTTTGAGAGAAATCAAGTGTGGACTTTGGTCGAGAAGCCCGACAACAACCACAACATCATTGGTACCAAATGGGTGTTTCGCAACAAGCAAGATGAAGATGGACAAGTGGTTCGCAACAAAGCACGTCTCGTCGCCCAAGGCTACACACAAGTTTAAGGTATGGACTATGGTGAGACATATGCTCCCGTTGCTAGACTTGAGTCCATTCGCATCTTACTTGCTTATGCTAATCACCATGATATCACCTTGTACCAAATGGACATTAAAAGTGCTTTTCTAAATGGCAAAATCGAAGAGGAAGTTTATGTTAAGCAACCTCCCGACTTCGTCAATCCTAATAAACCTAATCATGTTTACAAACTTCACAAAGCCCTTTATGGTCTTAAACAAGCTCCTAGAGCATGGAATAAATGCTTGACCAAGTTCCTTATTGAAAAAGGCTTTGGAATTGGTAAAATTGATTCTACTCTTTTTTACTAAAAGGGTTAATGGAGAACTATTTGTGTTGATGATATCATATTTGGTTCAACTAACCCTCATTTTAGTGAGAAGTTTGGAAAGCTAATGTCGAAAAAGTTTGAGATGTCTATGATGAGTGAACTCAAATTCTTTCTCGGTTTGCAAATCAAGCAAACTAAGGAAGGTACCTTTGTCTCTCAAACAAAGTACACCAATGACTTATTCAAGAAGTTCAATATGCAAGAATGCAAATGTATGACTACACCCATGCCTACTAGTGGACATCTTGATTTGACCAAAGATGGTGAACCGGTTGATCAAAAGGTTTATCGCTCTATGATTGGTTCATTGTTATATCTATGTGCCTCTCGTCCCGATATTATGCTAAGTGTATGCATGTGTGCACGATATCAAGCTGCTCCTAAAGAATGTCATCTTAATGCTGTGAAAAGGATAGTGAGATACCTAATCCATACACCAAATTTTGGCATTTGGTATCCTAAGAGGTCCTCTTTTGATCTTGTTGGCTACTCTGATTCGGACTATGCCGGAGACAAGGTTGATAGAAAGTCCACTTCGGATACTTGTCAATTCCTTGGTAGATCTCTTGTGTCTTGGTCTTCCAAGAAACAAAACTCGGTATCCTTATCCACCGCCGAAGCGGAATACATTGCCGCTGGTTCATGTTGCGCTCAATTACTTTGGATGACCCAAACTCTTAAAGATTATGGGATATATGTGAAACATGTTCCATTGATATGTGACAATGAAAGTGCTATTAAGATTGCTCACAATCCCATGCAACATTCTCGAACTAAGCATATTGAAGTTCGTCATCATTTCATTCGAGATCATGTTGCAAAAGGGGACATTAACCTTAAGCATGTTCGCACCGATAAGCAGTTGGCGGATATATTCACTAAACCACTTGATGAGAAAGTGTTTTGCAGGTTGAGAGGTGAATTGAACATCATTGATGCTTCAAACTTGGAGTAGGAACTCCATTTGAAACATGCGGGGCATGAGCCTATGACTAATCCTTGATATTTCTCTTATGATGCTATTCATATGTCTTGGATATATTTGTACCTTGCATGTTATCTAACCCATGTAGGTACTTGGTTGAATCTAAATATATGAGATTGCAACTCACTCACATCTTGAGCAATCTCTACATCACCAAGTCTCTACACAATGGTGGTTGAAGACAAGGAAGCACGAAACCATTCAAACATATCCTTTGGCAAATTCCATGTTGAGTCTCATGATTGTCATTTTGGATACACAAGTGCTCTTCCTTGCAAAGCTAACCCATGTAGGTAGATGAACTCAAACTCCAAGTGGTGCTCCCAACCCTTGATGAACTACATCAACCTTGAGCAACCTCCTTGCAAAGCTAACCCATGTAGGTAGATGAACTCAAACTCCAAGTGGTGCTCCCAACCCTTGATGAACTACATCAACCTTGAGCAACCCACACAAGTTCAACTACATGAACAAGATCAACACCACCACCCAAGGTATGTTATTCCATCTTAGAGAAGCTTTACTCCAAGTCATAAGTCAAAGCAACTTGACAAGATGTGAATACATCAAAAGGATTAAACGAAAAATGGTAACCACATTTTGAGCTAAACGATGAGTATGACCTATGATCAAGTGCTCTCACTTGACTCCTAAGTCAATATACTCTAACATAGGTGACTTTGTCACCGACCATTTCTAGATGAAGTTCTCTAGTGTTTCTCCGTGCTTTTGCATTTACATATTTGTTTTCCCTTAGAACTTCATCTAGAACTTTTAGTTTCTTTTCTTTCCTTTTTGTTCTGCATTTTCTGCATCCAATTCATTGCAAATCTTTCAGTTAATTCCTTGCATATCCTTGTGAGATCTTACTTGTCTAGTGAGCTGAGGTGACAAGTGGTTTCACTCTGATGAACTCGGTCACACCGGTTTGTTCTCTTCGGCCCAACCGAAATCCTTCGGTGCAACCGAAGCACACAACTCGGAGTCATCGATTTCATCACAGGAAAGCCAACTTGCCACTTATTCCTGATTTCTGTTTGCTCCAGCTTCACTCAATGATTCTTGTCCTCTGCCAGCATCATATTAGACATGCTGCTTTGCTCTGTGACTCAAGGACCAACCCATTTGTATCACATGTCCAGAAGAGCCCCGCTTGGAAATTGATGTCAAAGGGGGAGAGAGAGATCACATCAAAGCTTAATCCTTCCTATAGGGGGAGAAAGAGAGAATACTCAGGGGGGAGAGAGTTTCTCAACTAGGAGAAAGTAATATCATCAAAGACCCTAGATGCTTGGTGTTCAAGAGGAGAGATGTCACCTATCTTTAAGAGGGGAAAGACATGTTTGGTTGCTTGCTTTAGCTCAAGCTCTGTTGTTTCTTTTTTGTTGCTCTGATTTTCTGTTCCCTATCTTCTCCCAATATCCCATGCAGATTCAGGGGGAGCAAGACATCTAAGGGAAGGAAATCTCTGATCTTATTGCATATCTTTACCTTTGGAGGCATGTCTATATCCAATGTGGTACTTAGTACTCACTCTACATGTCATCCCAGTCTTGGTTCTCTTGTGGTTTCTCTTGTTTTGCTCTGGTCAGTAGGTGTATCCGTGTTACTTAACCTTGTTTGCGCAGGTTCATCCCATCCTAAGCCAACTCAAGACCACAAGGTAAGTATATGCATCACAGTCATGTGAATGAGAAGTTCTTGCTGATGTACATACTGTTTGCAAGAAGGACTCATGAGCATGAAGGTACATTTCTCACATTCACATCATTTGCTCTGATGCATATAGCCAAGATACATGTAACACATTGCTTACTCTGTCATGTTTACACATTCACATGCTCCTATATTCAACATTCACATGATTGCATACATGTAGGGGGAGCCTATGCATGTTACATGTCTTTCCAAAGCTTTACTTGCTATTCTCTATATCTTTATCTAAAGCTTTGATGTATGTTGTCATCAATTACCAAAAAGGGGGAGATCGAAAGCACAAGTGCTCCCTGGGTGGTTTTGGTAATTAATGTCAACATATCTCTTGTTGGACTAACACTTTTACCTAGTATGTTTCAGATAAGTTCAACAATGGAGTGGCATGGACTAGAGGATGTGGAACCCCTTCAAGATGCTAAGGACAAAGGATTGGCTCAAGCTTCAAGATCAAGACTCTACATTTTCTATTTTAGTGATCCAAGGTCACATTGAGTCTATAGGAAAAGCCAATACTATCAAGAGGGGATGAGGTGTTGCTTAATGGCTTGCTTGCTCAAAGTGCTTAGTGATATGCTCCAAAACCTTCAACTACCTTCCCACATCCACATATGACCTAAACCAAAAGTCAAACTCGGCCCCACCGATTCTTTCTATCCGGAGCCACCGAGTTCAGTTAACATACCCACTGCCAGAAACCCTAATCAGTTCGGTCTCACCATGGGATCTCGGTCTCACCGAGATGGGCTTGAAAACTCTCTGTTACATGTTGCAATATTTTCGGTCCCACCGAGATATGCAATCGGCCCCACCGCGTTTGCTTGGCCAACTCTCTGTTTCGCTTATTACCCAAATCGGTCCCACCGAGTTTGAGTAATCGATCAAACCGAGTTTTGGTTTTACCCTAACCCTAGCACATTGGTTCCATCGAGTTGAACTAGTCGGTCCCACTGAAAACCCTAACGGTCACTAGGTTTACTAAATCGGCCCGACCGAGTTTTTCCCTTCGGTCTCACCGAGATTGGTAAATTGAGTGTAACGGTTAGATTTTGTGTGGAGGCTATATATACCCCTCCACACACTCTTCATTCATAGAGAGAGCCATCAGAGCATACCTACACTTCCAATACACATTTTCTGAGAGACAACTACCTACACTTGTGTTGAGGTCAAGATATTCCATTCCAACCATATGAATCTTGATCTCTAGCCTTCTCCAAGTTGCTTTCCACTCAAATCTTCTTTCCACCAAATCCAAATCCTGTGAGAGAGAGTTGAGTGTTGAGGAGACTACCATTTGAAGCACAAGAGCAAGGAGTTCATCATCAACACACCATTTGTTACTTCTTGGAGAGTGGTGTCTCCTAGATTGGCTAGGTGTTACTTGGGAGCCTCCGACAAGATTGTGGAGTTGAACCAAGGAGTTTGTAAGGGCACGGAGATCGCCTACTTCGTGAAGATCTACCGCTAGTGAGGCAAGTCCTTCGTGGGCGACAACCGTGATGGAATAGACAAGGTTGCTTCTTCGTGGACCCTTCGTGGGTGGAGCCCTTCGTGGACTCGCGCAACCATTACCCTCCGTGGGTTGAAGTCTCCATCAATGTGGATGTACGATAGCACCACCTATCGGAACCACGGCAAAAACATCCGTGTCTCCAATTGCGTTTGAATACTCCAAACCCTTCTCCTTACATTCTTGCAAGTTCCATGCTTTACTTTCCGCTGCTCATATACTCGTTGCATGCTTGCTTGATATGTATTGTGTTTGTTAAACTTGTTCTTAAACTCCACTTAAACTTAAGAATTTTAAAAACTGCAACTTTTGGCACTTAGTGTCTAATCACCCTCCTCTAGACACCTCTTCTCGATCCTTTCAGAGTTCTTAAGTAATATGATTAATTGAACTTTAATTTATCATGAACTTAGTCCTGGTAGTATTAGCATATCTATGTTGTAGATCAATAGCTCACGATGTTGCTCCCCGTTTAATTTTTATATGTTGCTAGAGAAAACTAAGTTGAAAATGTTAGTAGCAATGATGCGGATTGGATCCGCGATATGAGGTTTATCCTCATTGCTGCATAGAAGAATTATGTCCTTGATGCACCGCTAGGTGACAAATATATTGCAGGAGCAGATGCAGATGTTATTAACGTTTGGCTAGCTCAATATGATGACTACTTGATAGTTTAGTGCACCATGCTTAAACGGCTTAGAATCGGGACTTCAAAGACATTTTGAACGTCATGGACCATATGAGATGTTCCAGGAGTTGAAGTTAACATTTCAAGTAAATACCCGAGTTGAGAGATATGAAGTCTCCAACAAGTTCTATAGCTAAAAGATGGAGGAGAATAGCTCAAGCAGTGAGCATGTGCTCAGATTGTCTGGGTACTACAATCGCTTGAATCAAGTGGGAGTTAATCTTCCAGATAAAATAGTGATTGACAGAATTCTCTAGTGACCATCACCAAGTTAGTAGAACTTCGTGATGAATTATAATATGCAAGGGATAACGGAAACGATTCCCAAGCTCTTCGTGATGCTGAAATCGACGAAGGTAGAAATCAAGAAAAGCATCAAGTGTTGATGGTTAACAAGACCACTAGTTTCAAGAAAAAGGGCAAATGGAAGAAGGGGAACTTCAAGAAGAACGGCAAGAAAGTTGGTGCTCAAGTGAAGAAGCCCAAGTCTGGACCTAAGCCTGAGACTAAGTGCTTCTACTGCAAAGGAACTGGTCACTGGAAGCGGAACTACCCCAAGTATTTGGCGGATAAGAAGGATGGCAAAGTGAACAAATGTATATTTGATATACATATTATTGATGTGTATTTTACTAGTGTTCGTAGCAACCCCTCGGTATTTGATACTGGTTCAGTTGCTAAGAGTACTAACTCGAAACGGGAGTTGCAGAATGAACAAAAACTAGTTAAGGGTGAAGTGACGATGTATGTTGGAAATAGTTCCAAGATTGATATGATCATCATCGCACACTCCCTATACTTTCGGGATTAGTGTTGAACCTAAATAAGTGTTATTTGGTGTTTCCATTGAGCATGAATATGATTTGATCACGTTTATTGCAATACCGTTATTCATTTAAGTTAGAGAATAATTGTTGTTCTGTTTACATGAATAAAACCTTATATGGTTACACACCCAATGAAAATGGTTCGTTGGATCTCGATCGTAGTGATACACATATTCATAATATTGAAGCCAAAAGATGCAAAGTTAATAATGATAGTGCAACTTATTTGTGGCACTGCCGTTTAGGTCATATTGGTGTAAAGCGCATGAAGAAACTCCATGTTGATGGGCTTTTGGAATCACTTGATTACAAATCACTTGATGCTTGCGAACCATGCCTCTTGGGCAAGATGACTAAAATGCCGTTCTCCGGAACAATGGAGCGAGCAACAGATTTGTTGGAAATCATACATACTGATGTATGTAGTCTGATGAATATTGAGGCTCGCGGCAGGTATCATTATTTTCTGATCTTCACAGATGATTTGAGCAGATATGAGTATATCTACTTGATGAAACACAAGTCTGAAATATTTGAAAAGTTCAAAGAATTTCATAGTGAAGTGGAGAATCATCGTAACAAAAATAAAAGTTTCTACGATATGATCGCAGAAGTAAAATATTTGAGTTACGAGTTTGGCCTTCAGTTAAAACAATGTGAAATAATTTCACTACTCACGCCACTTGGAACACCACAGTGTAATGGTGTGTCCGAACGTCATAACCGTACTTTATTAGATATATTGTGATCTATGATGTCTCTTACCGATTTACCACTATCGTTTTGGGGTTATGCATTAGAGACAGCTACATTCACGTTAAATAGGGCACCATCTAAATCCGTGGAGATGACACCGTATGTACTGTGGTTTGGCGAGAAACCTAAGCTGTCATTTCTTAAAGTTTGGGTCTGCGATGCTTATGTGAAAAAGTTTCAACATGATAAGCTCGAACCCAAATCGGAGAAGTAAATCTTCATAGGATACCCAAAAGAAACTGTTGGGTACCCCTTCTATCACAGATCCGAAGGCAAGATATTCATTGCTGAGAATGGATGCTTTCTAGAGAAGGAGTTTCTCTCGAAAGAAGTGAGTGGGAGAAAAGTGGAACTTGATGAGGTAACTATACCTGCTTCTCTATTGGAAAGTAGTTCATCACAGAAACCGGTTTCTGTGACGCCTACACCAATTAGTGAGGAAGTTAATGATGATGATCATGGAACTTCAGATCAAGTTACTACAGAAACCTCGTAGGTAAACCAGAGTGATATCCGCACCAGAGTGGTACGGTAATCCTGTTCTAGAGGTCATGTTATTTGACCATGACGAGCCTACGAACTATGAGGAAGCGATGATGAGCCCAGATTCCGCGAAATGGCTTGAGGCCATGAAATCTGAGATGCGATCCATGTATGAGAACAAAGTATGGACTTTGATTGACTTGCCCAATGATCGGCAAGCCGTTGAGATTAAATGGATCTTCAAGAGGAAGACGGACGCTGATAGTAGTGTTACTATCTACAAAGCTAGAATTGTCGCAAAAAGGTTTTCGACAAGTTCAAGGTGTTGACTACAATGAGAATTTCTCACTCTTATCTATGCTTAAGTCTGTCCGAATCATGTTAGCAATTGCCGCATTTTATGAAATCTGGCAAATGGATAAACAAAACTGCATTCCTTAATGGATTTATTAAAGAAGAGTTGTATATGATGCAACCAGAATGTTTTGTCAATCCTGAAGGTACTAACAAAATATGCAAGCTCCAGCGATCCATCTATGGACTGGTGCAAGCATCTCAGAGTTGGAATATATGCTTTGATAAGTTGATCAAAGCATATAGTTTTATACAGACTTGCGGTGAAGCCTGTATTTACAAGAAAGTGAGTGGGAGCACTACAACATTTCTGATAAGTATATGTATGACATATTGTTGATCGGAGATAATGTAGAATTATTCTGCAAAGCATAAAGGAATGTTTGAAAGGAATTCTTTCAAAGAAAGACCTCGGTGAAGCTGCTTACATATTGAGCATCAAGATCTATAGAGATAGATCAAGACGCTTGATAAGTTTTTTCAATGAGTACATACCTTGACAAGATTTTGAAGTAGTTCAAAATGGAACAGTCAAAAAGGAGTTCTTGCCTGTGTTACAAGGTGTGAAGTTGAGTAAGACTCAAAACCCGACCACGGCAGAAGATAGAGAGAGAATGAAAGTCATTCCCTATGCCTTAGCCATAGGTTCTATAAAGTATGCCATGTTGTGTACCAGACCTATTGTATACCCTGCCCTGAGTTTGGCAAGGGAGTACAATAGTGATCTAGGAGTAGATCACTGGACATTGGTCAGAATTATCCTTAGTGGAATAAGGATATGTTTCTCGATTATGGAGGTGACAAAAGGTTCGTCGTAAAGGGTTACGTCAATGCAAGTTTTGACATTGATCCAGATGACTCTAACTCTCAATCTGGATACATATTGAAAGTGGGAGCAATTAGCTAGAGTAGCTCCGTGCAGAGCATTGTTGACATAGAAATTTGAAAAATACATACGGATCTGAATGTGGCAGACCCGTTGACTAAACTTCCCTCACAAGCAAAACATGATCACACCTTAGTACTCTTTGGGTATTAATCACATAGCGATGTGAACTAGATTATTGACTCTAGTAAACCCTTTGGGTGTTGGTCACATGACAATGTGAAATATGGGTGTTAATCACATGATGATGTGAACTATTGATGTTAAATCACATGGCGATGTGAACTAGATTATTGACTCTAGTGCAAGTGGGAGACTGAAGGAAATATGCTCTAGAGGCAATAATAAAGTTATTATTTATTTCCTTATATCATGATAAATGTTTATTATTCATGCTAGAATTGTATTAACCGGAAACATAATACATGTATGAATACATAGACAAACAAAGTGTCACTAGTATGCCTCTACTTTACTAGCTTGTTAATCGAAGATGGTTATGTTTCCTAACCATAGACATGAGTTGTCATTTGATTAACAGGAGCACATCATTAGGAGAATGATGTGATTGACATGACCCATTCCAATAGCTTAGCACCCGATCGTTTAGTATGTTGCTATTGCTTTCTTCATGACTTATACATGTTCCTATGACTATGATATTATGCAACTCCCGTTTACCGGAGGAACACTTTGTGTGCTACCAAACGTCACAACGTAACTGGGTGATTATAAAGGTGCTCTACAAGTGTCTCCAAAGGTACATGTTGGGTTGGCGTATTTCGAGATTAGGATTTGTCGCTCCGATTGTCGGAGAGGTATCTTTGGGCCCTCTCGGTAATACACATCACTTAAGCCTTGCAAGCAATGCAACTAATAAGTTAGTTGCAAGATGATGTATTACGGAACGAGTAAAGAGACTTGCCGGTAACGAGATTGAACTAGGTATTGAGATACCGATGATCGAATCTTGGGCAAGTAACATACCAATGACAAAGGGAACAACGTATGTTGTTATGCGGTCTGACCGATAAAGATCTTCGTAGAATATGTAGGAGCCAATATGAGCATCCAGGTTCCGCTATTAGTTATTGACCAGAGACGTGTCTCGGTCATGTCTACATTGTTCTCGAACCCATAGGGTCCGCACGCTTAACGTTACGATGAAAGTTTCATTATGAGTTTATATGTTTTGATGTACCGAAGGTTGTTCGGAGTCCCGGATGTGATCACGGACTTGACGAGGAGTCTCAAAATGGTCGAGACATAAAGATCAATATATTGGACGACTATATTTGGACACCGGGAAGGTTCCGGGTAAGATTGGGACAATACCGGATCACCAGGAGGTTATCGGAACCCCCCGGGAGGTATATGGGCCTTATTGGGCCTTAGTGGAAAGGAGGGGAAAGGAGCAAGGGAGGGGGCGCCCCCCCAAGCCCAATCCGAATTGGGAAGGGGACTGGCCCCCCCCTTTCCTTCCTCCCTCCTTCCTCTTCCTTCCCTCTCCTACTCCTAATAGGAAAAATGGGAGTCCTACTCCCGGTGGGAGTTGGACTCCCCCCCTTGGGCACGCCACCCTCCTTGGCCGGCCCCCTCCTCCACTCCTTTATATACGGGGGCAGGGGGGCACCCCAGAGACACAACAATTGATCATTGATCTCTTAGCCGTGTGTGGTGCCCCCCTCCACCATAATCCTCGATAATATTGTAGCGATGCTTAGGCGAAGCCCTGCGACGATAGAACATCAAGATCGTCACCACGCCGTCGTGCTGACGGAACTCTTCCCTAACATTCTGCTGGATCGGAGTCCGAGGATCGTCATCGAGCTGAACATGTGCTAGAACTCGGACGTGCCGTAGTTTCAGTGCTTGATCGGTCGGGCCGTGAAGACGTACGACTACATCAACCACGTTGTTATAACTCTTCCGCTTCCGGTCTACGAGGGTACGTAGACAACACTCTCCCCTCTCATTGCTATGCATCACCATGATCTTGCGTGTGCGTCGGAAATTTTTGAAATTACTACGTTCCCCAACAGCTTTGACACTGATCTGGATGACTCTAAGTCACAAACCGGATACGTATTTATATTGAATGGTGGATCTGCCAGTTGGTGCAGTTCCAAGTAGAGCGTCATGGCGGGATCTACGTGTGAAGCGGAGTACATAGCTGCTTCGGAAGCAGCAAATGAAGGAGTCTAGATGAAGGAGTTCATATCCGATCTAGGTGTCATACCTAGTGCATCGGGTCCAATGAAAATCTTTTGTGACAATACTGGTGCAATTTCCTTGGCAAAGGAATCCATATTTCACAAGAGAACCAAGCACATCAAGAGACGCTTCAATTCCATCCGCGATCAAGTAGGGAGACATAGAGATTTGCAAGATACATATTGATCCGAATGGTCTAGACCCATTTACTAAGCCTCTGTCCCGAGCAAAACATGATCAACACCAAGACTCCATGGGTGTTAGAATCATTACAATGTAATCTAGATTATTGAGTCTAGTGTAAGTGGGAGACTGAAGGAAATATGCCCTAGAGGCAATAATAAAGTTGTTATTTATATTTCCTTATATCATGATAAATGTTTATTATTCATGTTAGAATTGTATTAACCAGAAACTTAGTACATGTGTGAATACATAGACAAACAGAGTGTCACTAGTATGCCTCTACTTGACTAGCTCGTTAATCAAAGATGGTTAAGTTTCCTAGCCATAGACACGAGTTGTCATTTGATGAACGGGATCACATCATTAGAGAATGATGTGATTGAGATGACCCATCCATTAGCTTAGCACTATGATCGTTTAGTTTATTGCTATTGCTTTCTTCATGACTTATACATGTTCCTATGACTATGAGATTATGCAACTCCCAAATACCGGAGGAACACTTAGTGTGCTATCAAACGTCACAACATAACTGGGTGATTATAAAGATGCTCTATAGGTGTCTCCGATGGTGTTTGTTGAGTTGGCATAGATCGATATTAGGATTTGTCACTCTGATTGTCGGAGAGGTACCTCTAGGCCCTCTCGGTAATGCATATCACTATAAGCCTTGCAAGCAATGTAACTAATGAGTTAGTTGCGGGATGATGCATTACAGAACGAGTAAAGAGACTTGCCGGTAACGAAATTTAACTAGGTATGATGACATCGACAATCGAATCTCGGGCAAGTAACATACCGATGACAAAGGGAACAAGGTATGTTGTTATGCGGTTTGACCGATAAAGATCTTCGTAAAATATGTAGGAACCAATATGAGCATCCAGGTTTCGCTATTGGTTATTGACCGGAGATGAGTCTCGGTCATGTCTACATAGTTCTTGAACCCGTAGGGTCCGCACGCTTAACGCTCGGTGACGATATGTATTGTGAGTTATGTGATGATGTACCGAAGGTTGTTTAGAGTCCTGGGTATGATCACGGACATGACGAGGAGACTAGAAATGGTCGAGACATGAAGATTGATATATTGGAAGGTTATGTTTGGACGCAGGAAAGGTTTCAGATAGGTTCGGGCATTTTCTGGAGTACCGGGGGGTTACCGGAACCCCCCAGGGGGTTAATGGGCCTTCATGGGCTTTAGTGGAAGAGAGGAGGTGGCCAAGTGGAGGGGCGCTCCCCCCAAGCCCAATACGAATTGGGAGGGGGCCCGGCCCCCTTTCCTTCTCTCCCTCTTCCCTTTCCTTCCCCTCCTAGTTGGACTAGGAAAGAGGGGAACCTACTCCTAGTAGGAGTAGGATTCCCCCTTGGGGCACACCCGATGAGGCCGGCCAGCCCCCCTCGACTCCTTTATATAGGGGGAGGGGGGGTACCCATAGACACACAAGTTGATTTCTTAGCCGTGTGCGGTGCCCCCTCCAGATTTTCACCACGGTCATATTGTCGTAGTGCTTAGGCGAAGCCCTGCGTCGGTAACTTCATCATCACTGTCAACACGCCGTTGTGCTGACGAAACTCTCCCTCGGCCTCAGCTGGATCTAGAGTTCGAGGGACGTCACCGAGTTGAACGTGTGCAAATCGCGGAGGTGTCGTGTGTTCGGTACTTGATCGGTTGGATCGTGAAGACATTCGACTACATCAACCGCGTTACTCAACGCTTGCGCTTTCGGTCTACGAGGGTACGTAGACACACTCTCCCCTCTCGTTGCTATGCATATCCTAGATAGATCTTGCGTGATCGGAGGAAATTTTTTGAAATACTGCGTTCCCCAACAGAGCTTTTACCTAAACTCTGTTGAATAAGTTGAATTGCAATTGCTTGGTGACTGAAAACATATGTTGTTGGGTTTCAAGAGAATTCATTTTATGAACCTTAACATGTGAATTGGTTGCCACTATAACATGAGAAGTTTCATAAGAAAGAATTGCTATTATGAAGCTAGGAAAAGTGATTGAAATTATCATTGATCAAACTTATGCACTTTGCTAGCATTCACACTTCGTAAATTATTTCTTTTATCATTTACCTACTCGAGGACGAGTAGGAATTAAGCTTGGGGATGCTAATACGTCTCCAACAAATCTATAATTTATGAAGTATTCATGCTGTTATTTTATCATTTTTGGGTGTTTTACAATCATTTTATAGCAACTTTATATCATTTTTTGGGACTAACCTATTGGCCCAGTGCCCAGTGCTAGTTGCTGTTTTTTGCTTGTTTTTTACATCGCAGAAAATCAATATCAAACGGAGTCCAAACACCGCGAAACTTTACGGAGATTTTTTTGGATCATAAGGAACCCAATGGGCTAGAGCTGCCCCTGGGGGGTGCCCCGAGGGAGGCACAACCCTGGCGCGCCCAGGTGGGTTGTGCCCACCTCGGTGGCCTCCCGTACCCCCACTTTGCACTATAAATTCCCAAATATTCCGAAACCCTTCGGGGTTAACCTAGATGAGAAGTTCCGCCGCCGCAGGGCTCCGTAGCCACCGAAAACCAATCTAGACCCGTTCTGACACCCTGCCGAAGGGGGAATCATCTCCGGTGGCCATCTTCATCATCCCGGCGGCCACCACGATGAGGAGGGAGTAGTCCACCCTCAGGGCTGAGGGTTTGTACCAGTAGCTATGTGATTCATCTCTCTCTCTCTCTCTCTCTCTCTCGTGATCTATATCATGGGCTTTGTTAATATAGATTGATCATATGATGTTTCTCCCCTCTATACTCTTGTTGTGATGAATTGAATCTTTACCCTTTGAAGTTTAGTCATGTCAGATTGAATGTTCAGATTTGAGAACACATGATGTATGTCTTGCGGTATGAATACTTGAGGTGACAATGGGGTATCTTATTGATTCACTTGATATACGTTATGGCACTCAACTTGCGGATTCCCGCGGTGATATTGGGGTAATCTATGCATAGGGGTTGATGCACGTTTTTATTATCTTTTGTCCGATAGAAACTTTGGGGTCTCTTTATAGTTCTTTGTGTGGATTGAGTATTATGAATATGAACTTTCTTTGGTGTTATCTTAGGACGGACTCTAGGATAGATCGAACGGAAAAAATTAGCTTTGTGTTATTTTAGTACAGACTCTTGAGTAGATCGAACGGAAATAATAGCTTTGAGGTGGTTTAGTACCCTATACAAACAATTCCTATCTTTTGTTCTCCTCTAATAGGAACTCGGGAGTGATTCTTCGTTACACTTTTAGGGATAATCATATGATCCAAATATGTAAGCATTGTTGAGAGATTGCACTAGTGAAAGTATGGACCCATGCCTTGTTTTTAAGCATTGTAATACCGTTTTTGTGCCCTTTTACTATTTGCTACCTTGCTGTTTTTATTTATTCAGATTATAAAAATATATTTCTACCATCAATATTGCACTTTTATCACCATCTCTTCGCCGAACTAGTGCACCTATACAATTTGCCATTGTATTGGGTGTGTTGGGGACACAAGAGATTTCTTGTATTTGGTTGCAGGGTCATTTGAGAGAGACCACCTTCATCCTACACCTCTCACGGATTGATAAACCTTAGGTCATCCACTTGAGGGAAAATTGCTACTGTCCTACAAAACTCTGCGCTTGGAGGCCCAACACGTGTCTACAAGAATAAAGTTGCGTAGTAGACATCAGGGAACCCTTACGATGACAAAGATAAAGACATCTTCATAGCTACAACTACGATGATAGTTAGAGATGGGCTATGGGACTCCTTCTGGGATCCTTCTTGGCTAGATGGGATCAGACCTAGAGACATTGCTCCGTAGATTTTTGATCTTTCCAAGAGGAGGGGCTATTCAGTCCAAAAGGCCTTGCAAAATAATTTCTAGGTATCCCAAGTGAATACTTATGGAATCCAGAATGCTAGCCACCTTGCTGAGTTTGTCAGCCTTTGGGGAAAGCTCTCCCTCTTTCATCTAAACCCTGATGTTTCATGCTCAATTTATTGGAAACTTACCAATGATGGACTTTACTCAGTGGCTCAGCCTATCGGGCTCAATTTCTTGGTTTGGTTGACATGGAGATGCCCCTAATGGTGAGGAAGAATCGGGCACCACCTAAATGCAAATCCTTTGCTTGGCTGGTCATCAATAATAGGATTTGGACAGCTAATCGGCTTCAGCGATGGGGATGGCCTATATGCAATCTTTGCTCTATCTGCAAACAAGTATAGGAGTCAGCGACTCATCTTCTTTTCCAGTGCTACTACACAATCAGTCTGGGAGATGATTAAGTCTTGGCTTGGACTAGTGGATGTGCATCCTTCAGGCTGGGTGGTGTTGAATTCTGTCAAAGATTGGTGGAGTCTTAATGCTTGTAGCTTTTCGCAGTCCTGACAGGTGCTCATCTCCCTAATGATCCTCATCTCGTGGGAGATATGGAACGAGCGAAATGCTCACATTTTCTGCAACAAAGCGGTGCCGGTGGGTGTCATCGTGGCAAAAGTCAAAGAGATAGCTTGCCTCATGGGGACCAAATTTTTGTGTAATGTTATGCCGTGAGAGTAGTGTTGTGTATTTCGGGTCCTATATTTTAGACACCAGAGAGCTGGAGACTAAAGTGGAGGTGGAACTGAGACTCAAAGTATTGCTTCGAGAGGAAGAATTGAAGTGGGCGCTAAGAGCTAAAGTGTGAAAAGTCGTCCAAGGGGACAACAACACGCAATTCTTTCATATGATTGCAAATGGCAAGCATCGAAAGAAGAAATGTTTCCAGCTCGAGCAAGATGAAGGGACGATTTTGGGATAGGAGAACCTAAAATTATACATCACCAATTATTACAAGCAGTTGTTTGGGGCTCCCGAGGATAGATTTGTGTCCTTAGACGAGTCAAGGGTTGAGGATATCCCTCAACTTGTGACGGATGAGAATGACATCTTGACCGCCTCGTTTTCGGAGAAAGAGGTGTTTGATGCGATTTCATAGATGAAGAATAATAAAGCTCCTGGGCCGGATGGCTTTCCGGCTGAGTTCTATAAAAGGTGCTAGCATATTATTAAGGGTGATTTGCTTCCGATGTTCCATGATTTGTTTTCCGGGCATTTGTAGTTATTTCACTTAAATTTTGGAACGATAAATTTGCTCCCTAAGAAAATAGAGGCAGTGCGGATTGAGCAGTCTGACCGATATGTCTTCTTAATGTCAACTTTAAAATCTTCACCAAGGTGGGGACTAACAGGCTGACACAGATTGCACAAAGTGTGGTGCAGCCATCTCAAACAGCCTTCATGCCGGACAGAAACATCCTTGAAGGGGTTGTGGTCCTACATGAAACGCTCCATGAAATCCATACGAAAAAACTAGATGGGGTGGTTTTTAAGGTGGATTTTGAGAAAGCGTACGATAAGGTTAAGTGGCCATTTCTACAGCAGGCCTTGCGTATGAAAGGATTCGATCAGGCCTGGAGAAAGCAAGTAGATTCTTTCACGCAAAAAGGCAGTGTCGGAATCAAAGTGAATGATGACATAGGTCATTATTTCCAGACACACAAGGGTCTAAGACAGGGAGACCCTATGTCACCTATCTTGTTCAACATAGTAGCGGACATGTTGACAATTTTGATAGGAAGATCTAAATAAAATGGCCAAGTAGGTGGTCTCATCCCACATCTAGTGGATGGGGAGTGTCCATTCTACAGTACGCCGATGATACTATCATCTTCATGGAGCATGATCTAGCAAAAACAAGAAATATGAAGCTTGTTCTTTGCTTATTCGAGCAGTTGTCGGGGTTAAAGATTAACTTCCATAAAAGTGAATTGTTCTGCTTTGGGAGAGCTAAAGACGAACAAGATGCTTACAAACACTGTTTGGATGTGGGTTGGGTCCATTGCCTTTTACTTATTTGGGCATACTGATTCACCATCGCAAGCTTTCTAACAAAGAATGGAAGTGCATTGAAGATAGATTTGAAAAGAAACTAGGTTGCTGGAAGGGCAAACTTATGTCATATGGAGGCCGACTAATTCTCATTAATTCGGTGCTCACGAGTATGCCAATGTTTCTCTTGTCCTTCTTCGAGGTACCTGTAGGGGTTCGGAAAAGACTGGACTTCTATCGACCGCGTTTTTTCTGGCAGAGTGATGAGTTAAAACGAAAATATAGACTTGCTAAATGGGATATTTGTAGGCCAAAAGACCAAGGTGGTCTTAGCATTGAAAATTTAGAGGTGAAGAATAGATGCCTTCTTAGCAAGTGGTTGTACAAGCTATCTGTAGAGACCGATGCCACATGGGCCCGTATTCTGCTTAATAAGTACCTTCATTCTAAAGTCGTATCCTAGGTGATGGTCAGACCAACCGATTTGCCGTTTTGGAAAGGTCTGATTAGAGTGAAATCAGCCTTCTTCCATAGGACAAAGTTTATCATTGGTAATGGTACTTCCACGACATTCTAGGAGGATACGTGGCTAGGAGAGACGCCTCTAGCTATCCAATATCCTTCTCTCTGTAATATTGTTTAGCGTAGAGAGGCTTACATTGCAACAGTATTACAGTCCAATCCTCTTAATATTCAATTCAGGAGGACCTTAGCGGGAAACCGTTGGGAAGTTTGGCTCCATCTTGTGAGAAGATTGATGGATGTTCACCTTTTTCAACAGCCAGATCAGTTGCACTGGAAACTAACCAAGAATGGAGTGTTTTCGGTAAAATCCATGTATTTGGATATTATCAACTCTGTGCATATTTGGAAAGTCAAAGTGCCCTTAAAAAAGTGTTCATGTGGTTTTTCCACAAACAAGTCATTCTCACTAAGGACAATTTGGCAAAACGTAACTAGACAAGATCTCGAAGATGTAGCTTCTGTGATCATAATGAATCCATCAAACATCTCTTTCTTGATTGCCCAATGGCCAAAATATTATGGCGGTATGTTCATATAGCGTTTAACATTACTCCTCCAAATAGCATCCACATGTTAGTTGGGACATGGCTTCTCCTTCGCCTGCCACAGAAGTTTTCGATAGGATTTTCTCATCGAGTTGTCGCAGCTTCTCCTTCGCTTGTCGCAGCTCTTTCTCCCAGGCCAGGCAATCCTGCTCCTTTGCCAAGGCTGCCCCAAGCCTGTGCTCTTCTGCATCGTGGTGCACGGCATGCGCCAACTCGAGAGATTCTCTGGATGCGATAGTTCTAGAGTAAGCTCCTCACCCCGCTTCTCTGTCTCCTTCCTAGCGGGCCTTTCGGCGCAGCACGCCTCTGCATGCAGTAGAAGCAGCTTCCTCTTCTCTTTTGGTTGCTGCATCCCTTTCAGAACCAGCTGCCGCAAGTTCCAGAACCACGAGATCCAATATAAAACCATCACGGAGGGGTTGATCATTCTTATTGGTGCCTCTCAAATGATGCGTGAGTAGTCCATCATAGACCTACGGGTCCATAGGCAGTAGTTAGATGGCTTCCTCTCTCTCTTTTGATTCTCAATACAATAGTTTCCTGGAGATCTATTTGATGTAACTCTTTTTGCAGTGTGTTTGTTGGGATCCGATGAACTTTGAGTTTATGATCAGATCTATATCCATGAATATTATTTGAGTCTTCTTTGATCTGTTATATGCATGATTATTTATAGTCTCGTATTTCTTCTTCGAATATTTGGTTTAGTTAGGCCAAACTAGATAGATTTTTCTTGCCATGGGAAGAGGTAATTTGTGATGGGTTCGATCTTACGGTGTTCTTTCTCAGTGACAGAAGGGGCAGCAAGACACGCATGTATGTTGATATTAAGGATAACAAGATGGGGGATCTCCTCTACATCATGTCATCGTTCTTATTGCATTATTCCGTTTTTCCATGAACTTAATACACTAGATGCATGCTGGATAGAGGTCGATGTGTGGAGTAATAGTAGTAGATACAGACAGAAGTCGGTCTACTAATCTTGGACATGATGCTTATATATTGATCATTGCCTTGGATATCGTCATAATTATTCGATCTTCTATCAATTGCCCAACAATAATTTGTTTACCCACCGTGTGCTATTTCTCAAGAGAAGCCACTAATGAAATCTACGACCCCCGGGTCTATTCCTCATCATATTTTCTTTGAGATCTATTTTTATTCGCATTTGTTTTTAGATCTATCATTCCAAAAACCCAAAAATATCTTGCTGCACTTTTTATTACTTATTTTGTTTGATGTTTTATCGAGAGCTATTTATCCAATCTATCACAAATATCCTGCCGTCAACTTGACAATTTGTGGCGTCGTTACCCAATGGGGATTGACAACGCCTCATACGCGTCAGGTCGCAAGTATTTGTTCTTTGTGTGCAGGTACCGTTTACATAGTGTTGCTTGGTTCTCCTACCGGATTGATACCTTGGTTTCACAATTGAGGGAAATACCTACCGTAGTTGTACTGCATCATCCCTTCCTCTTTGGAGAAATACCGACACAGTTTCAAGCGACATCAAGTAGCCAACATGTCAACAATAATATTAAATAATATTAGAGACATGGGATCACCGTGATGTAGTCCTTTTGTCTAAATGACCTTTGTCATCATTGACTTTTATAGCCACACTACCTCTGGTAACAAAAGTTTGTATCCATCGACGCCATTTATTGGAGAAGGAACAACCATTTGACCTTGTCATATGCCTTTTCAAAATCAATCTTGAAAACTATTATACTCATGTTTTTCCGGTGCATCTTGTGAACAGTCTCATGTAGAATTATTACTCCGTCGAGTATATTTTTCTTGCATGAAAGCCATTTGAGATGGTCGGACGATATGGTTTGCAATCGTGTTAAGCCTATTAGTAGTCACTTTGATGAAAATCTTGAAGTTGACTGAAACATATGGGTCTATATCGCTGGATCCACCCAACCTCCTTAATTTTTGGCAACAACACGATCTTGCCAAAATTAAGCTTGAATAGCGCAAGTTGGCAGACACATTATAATGGAAAATTAAATAGTGAACTTAATTACCTCATTTATGGCAATGATCTTTCTGATAGTTCATGTTATTGAGGTTTGTCAACACTAACTTTGGCCTAAGGAGTTTATTATTCACTCGGATCATGAACTCCTTGAAGTATCTTGAGGGCCAAGCTAAACGGAATCATAGGTAAAGTTAGTTGAATTTATTGAATAATTTTCCTATGTGGTGAACATAAGAAGGGCAATGACAATGTTGGATGATGCTCTTTCCCACAAAATGACCCTTTTTGAATCTACTTGAGGTTATAGTGTTGGACCTCTAATCCGTGAAGGACTTATATGCTTGGACCCCACTTTTGGTATTCCCTTTTCATATTTCAAAGAGGATAAAGGTTGGAAGAACTATTATTTGCATAAAGGTTTTCTCTTTAGAGCTAACAAACTATGTATTCCCAACTCAGTTGTGCATGCATTTGCTATTTTTGCAAGATATCATGGGGGCATCTTGATGGGACATTTTAGAGTAGAGAATACTTACTATAAGATGTGGTTGTGCTCAAATACAAGAGTATGGTAGGTGGATATCGTTCTATTATGCAACAAAGTGTGTTGGTAGCATATTATATGGAAAATTAAATGGTTAACTTAACTACCTCATCTATGACAATGATCTATGTGTTATTTCATGTGATTGAGGTTTGGCAACGCTAACTTTGGCCTAAGGAGTTTCTTATTCACTCGGATCATGAAATCCTTGAATTGTCTTGAGAGGGGCAAGCTAAACTGAATCATAGGTAAAGTGAGCTTAATTTATTGAATCACTTTCCTATGTGGCAGACATAAAAAAGAGCAATGACAATGTTGGAGGATGCTCTTTCCCAGAAAATGACCCTTTTTTATTCTACTTGAGGTTATAGTGTTGGACATTAAATGCCTGAAGGACTTGTATGATTGGACCCTACTTTTGCTATTCCCCTTTCATATTTCAAAGAGGGTAAAGGTTGGGAGAACTATTATTTGCATGAATTCTTTCTCTTTAGAGCTAACAAACTATGCATTCCCAAGTCGGTTGTGCATTTGATATTTTTGCAAGACATCATGGGGGTGTCTTGATGGCACATTTTGTAGAGAATACTTACTTGATGCTCTCCAACCACTTCATTGGCCCAAGATGTGGAATCGCACATTCAACAGTGCAACACATGGCACAAATGGAAGTCCAAACTCAACTCTTATGGTCTTCGAAAATATTATTTAGACATCGAGAGCCAAGTGCTTTCCCTCTTCCAGGCCTCCCCATAGGAGATGATCAAGGCCAAGACCTCAACCTTGTGGGGATGATCAAGACCTCATCAAGTAGAAGCACTCCACCTTGTCTAGTACTTTGCTCTTGGATTTGATTGGATAGATGGACCAGTCGAGTGGATTCCGATTCAATTTGAGAGTTAAGTTGGCTTGAGTTCTCTTCTCCTAAAGGATTTCACAACAAATTTAGTATAATGCCCTTTGATCAAACCATTTCCTTGTGCTTTCTTGACAAGCATGGCTAGCCATTATAATAAAATAAAAATGAAGATGTGACAATGGATCTCCCTTCTTTAATCCCTTAAAAGTAGGGATCTAAGGTCCCACCCGGTCATTGACCTTGATAGCCACCCTTCCCCTGACTATATTCATGACCCAATCACCCCATTTATCCCCAAAGCCTTTCTTTCGCATAATTTGACACAGAAAAGACCATTTGACCTTGTCATATGTCTTTTGAAGTCATTTTTAGCAAAAGACCTCATTGCTTTTCAGAATGAATTTCATGCAAAGTTTCATGGAGTTGCACCACTCCTTCCACAATGTACCACCCTTCAATAAAACCAGTTTGGGTGTCAGATACCACTTTGGCAGTTATTACACCCAGTATGTTTGCCAAAATATTAACAAGTACTCCCTCTGTAAAGAAATATAAGAGCGTTTAGATGATCTTAACGCTCTTATATTTCTTTACGGAGGGAGTATCTTGTAACTTACATTTCACACAAATAGTTCTGGATTTCTGTATCACTGTCTGACACTTCTGAAATTAGAGAAA
>NC_041380.1:454677491-454730640 GCF_002162155.2 Triticum dicoccoides
ATAGATCTTTGAGATCATGTTTAACCACTTCCCAAAACTCCTAGCAGGGAACCCATCAAGCATCAAGGCCAGTTTCCTTGTTTATATCACATATCAAACACTGCAGATTTGATTTCCCCAAAGGAGAATTCTGCAGTGAGAAAATCACTATCTTCTGAACTCAAGCTTTCACAAGTAAACCGATCAACGCTTATGTTGGTTATCTCTTATAGAGAGGGAGGGAAAGGGGATTAATTGGTTGGGTAGCACATTATTTTGGATATATTTATCATTAGTGTTGCAGACCTACAGCTACAGCCTGCCGTGACATTATTCTTCTATTTGCATGTGTGAGCAATTCTGGAAAATCGTCTCATAGCATCAACCCTGGGTGATGGACGTTCCAATCATTCTGCAGTTTTCCCGCCCCTTATTTTGCCTTAATTTGCCGAATCTGGGCTCTTTCACTCCCCTCTGTTTGGTTATACAGAAAGGTCAATCATAATACCAATGGCATCGGAAGATCCCAAGCATTTCATATTTAATACATATGGATTTAAGCATCAACAATTTTCAAACATAATTCACAGACACATGGTATGCCCTCAGCTGTAGTTGTCTACAACAAATCGCAAGGCTTCTCAAAACAACCTTATTTACTTAATACACCAGTTACAATTTTACGCTGTACAATGTAAAACAAGATGTGTGTGTACATATGATCATTTTTATGTTTGTGTCTGCACCTTTCTAGAGAAAACGCTGGACATTTGGGGGAAGAATGACTTCTTTTTGCGTAGCTTCTTGTCCGAAACAAATCCACCCATGCTATTATCTGACATATATGATATTGGTTCTGTAAGGACTTCCTTATTTTCCTGGTAAGAGGCCTCCTTGTATCCAGCAAATGGAGTGCTCAAAGGACTAGTTGCATGTTTTGCAGCTTCATGAGCTTTTCGAAGCTGCTTATGCTCAGATCTCCATTTCCTCAACTGCGCCTCGGCGCCAAGTTTCCCCTCCTCTGCCATGGCAGCCCTCTGCGATGCGATTTTCAGAGCATCCTTCTTTTGGTCCATACTCCTGGACACTTCAAGAAGTCTGTCCAGGCTCCTTGACTCAGACTCTTTCGCCAGCTCTATTTGCGCCAACGATGCCGCCACCCTCTCGCTGGCGAGCTCTTCGGCTTCATGAACCCTCTTGCTAAGAAGGTGGTATTCGCCTAGCGGAAGTGTCACTCTCGGAGAATCTTCAGAGCTTGTAGCCTCCTCACTCTCTTGCAGCGCTTGGGCTGCCACTAGTGCCAGCCTCTCGGATGCCTTAGACGCCTCTATTTCTTTCAAAGCTGCGCGTAGCCTGACCTCCGCAGTCGTGGCAGCGGCCTTGGCTTGCTCGGTTTCTTCCTTGGATTTCCTCAGATCTTCTCGTGCAGAATGTGCTGCCACCTTGGCATCGTCTGCCTCCTGGGCTGCTCGCTGCAGCATTTTTGGAATGTCTGCCATTTTTGCTCTGCTTTCTGCTTCCTTGGTGTACGCCATTTCTATCTCTTGTTTTGTTCTACTGAGCTCGGCTTCTAGAGAAGAGAGTGTGATGGACGCCATGCTCTCCCTCTGCTGCAATGTAACAAGTGAGGCTTTCTCCTTATCCAGCTCTGTCCTCAGCGATTCTGCAACAGCTCGTATTAGGTTGGCTTCATCATTTGCTTTTGCTATGTTTCCTCTAACATCCTCAAGCTCCACTCTGGCCGATGCTAGAGCTTGCTTGATTGACCTACTCATTTCTCTATCTTCCTCAGAACCATGCTCCTCAACTGCTCCATCTTCTTCGCTTGATTTGTTTGCCATATAGGCAGCCAGATCAGCACTGAGCCTAAGAAAAATGCCCTTGTTTCCATCAAGTTTGGACTGCGCAGAAGTTTTCGATAGGATTTGCTCATCGAGTTGCCGCAGCTCCTCCTTCGCCTGCTGCAGTTCCCTCTCCCAGGCCAGGCAATCCTGCTCCTTTGCCAAGGCTGCTCCAAGCCTGTGCTCTTCTGCGTCGTGGTGCGCGGCGTGCGCCAACTCAAGAGATTCTCTGGATGCGAATAGTTCTAGAGTAAGCTCCTCGACCCGCTTCTCTGTCTCCTTCGCAGCAGAAGCAGCTTCCTCTGCTCTTTTGGTTGCTGCATCCCTTTCAGTTACTAAGGTGGTGTACTGTTCTTGTGTTGATCCTAATCCCTCCTTGACCATCTTCAGTTCCTCAATAGCCTTTTGATGCCTTTCTTTGGCTACTGCCAACTCTGTTTGAGCTACTACACTGGCCCCATTGTCGATCCCCCGCTCCATTTCTTGTGCCCTGAGCTGTGCAAGTTCAGAATCCTGCTTTGATTGCTCCAGTTCAACCTCTGCTCTCTCCAGCTTGTGCTTCAGCTCCTCTACAAGCCTTTTGGTGGTCTCTAGCTCCTCGACCACTTGCGATCTTGCCATTTCAGCAGTTTCTGAACTTCCTTTGACTTGTGGAATGTCTTGTTTAACCTTCTCAAGTTCAAGTTGCATAGCCCCGCGTCTCTGCATATAATATAAATCAACTTCTACATCACAAAAGTTTCAGAAACTGCTGAAATCAAGTTCTACATCACAAAAGTTTCAGAAATTAAGTTCAAGTTGCATAGCCCCGCGTCTCTGCATATAATTATACTATGCAGTAATCTACTTCACAAAAGTTTAAATGTGCTCCTAAAAGAGGAAGTGCATGCATTCCTGTTATGCGATGGAGATGCACATAAATCAAATAAATTTGTGCATTTTTATTTCCTTTTTCTTCTTTGTTGGGAACATTCATGCACAGTGATAAAGAAAGCGGCATTACCTCCAATGTGTGGGTTCTGTATGCTTTCCAGTCAACGATTCCTCCAAACTTGGTGACAGCATCTTTAACAGACTCAAATGGTGCGGCAGTGTCAACAAGGCCTTTGTATGGTCTGCTTTCAGTTTCTGCTCCCTTATTTGGGGTGGCGGCAATGTCCGCTCGATGATCCGGATTGTGCCCGTTAGATTTGCTTTCACTTGTTACCATGGTACTGTCACTGCATGAACCATTATGAGGTATATTGTTCACTTTTTCACTGTTATTTGTGGAAGTTGCATCATCTGTCTTTTCGGTCAAGGAATTGTTGGATACTTGAGCTGGAACCGAGCGCGGGAACATTTCAGGTGATGCAGGTACACTATGCCCTATATGGTGCTCTGTCAAGTTCTCCTTGTGCCCTGTCAAGTTGTGAGGTAACTTTTCTTGAATCTCCAAGGATGGGTCTGGATTTTCTGCAAGAACTGGTGCAGGCTCTCCAGCATCCTGCACGCTTGCGACGCTGTGGTGAGTGCTATCGGGTGTTTCCATGCTAGCAGAGAAATCACTGACTCTGCAGAAATTGTTTCGCGTTATTGTGTTCAGCAGGATTAGCTTTTTTGACAGGATATTCCTCCTGAAGAAATTTCAAACAAAAAGAGGGCAAAGCTTATAGAAGGTGAAGGCAAAGCCAGAGACAAACCAAAGCCAGAGAAGTACATGAGACAAACCAAAGCCTCCACATTACAGAGAAAATAAGCTGTGAGAACGAACTCAAGTGTCAAGTGTTGTAGAGTATTTGCCAATTTTCAAAAAAAATATCCAAATGATAAGTGCCACACGTGTGGCACGAAGTAACACCGCCCTGACGTTTTTTTACTCTAAAGTTGCCATCCGAAAAAGAAAACCCCAAAAAACTGAAACTTGCCATCTAAACATAAAGTTGCCATCCTCGGGTAACTACCATCAAAAAACGTCGGGATGGAATTGCTCCGCACCACACTTGTAACACTTATCAGAGTCCAAAAATTAATATTATGTGTTTTTCATGGCTTGACTGAAGGTATAGTATTACGAACAGAGCAGCCAGCTCAGGAGTTTTTTTTTCAGAGAACTATGACATGTTTCTATATGGCTATGATCGTCATCCATTGCCAGATTGACTTTTTCATCCCTGCAATTATTCAGCAACTGTTCCACCTAACCTTATTGGATTTCCATATAGGCATAAAGCCAAACAAAAGGGAAAGGCGACGAATTTGCAACTTTTCTCTCCGCAAAATATACCACGGCTTAGGAAACATCATGATTAAACAAGAAGAGCGTCTCAAGTTCCTGTCCCAGCGGTGTTTCTAATTGCCAGTTAAGGAGCCAAGAACTATATGTGCAGTCGATGAAATCCACGAGGTTTTCTTCTGGCCATCCAAGAGGACTTTTTGTCTTTTGCCAGCGTATTTGCTCTGTTTCTCGTCTACTGGACAACAGGACAGGTGTACACAGTCTTGCAAACTGCGGAATTTATCATGTAAAGATGATCTAATCACATGCCGATCAATCAAATCAAATGAAATAACAACATAATAGAAACTACAACCTCCGTTCCGTGGTTTTAGTTAAAAGTTGAACTAAAACCACAGACAAGTAGGAGTATTTTGGAACGGAGGGAGGTAGCACTTGGTTGCTAATGTATGAGTTCGAAACCAAGAGCAGCTAGCTCACGTAACTAGAAAGAAAGAAGTACTCCTAGAACCAAGTCAGTCTTGTGCGTGCGTATTGACTTGATCAATTCCCCAAAGGGATACCAGTTGACTAAGAAAGCGGGAGCCCAGAAATGCACAGAACCTTCAGAATCAATCTTCCCCGAGAACTCCCAGAAGCCCGAATCCATGTCGGGGGGCCGGGCAAAACCGACGGCTCCGCATCGAACGGACCGAACTCAAAACAGGGAGATATGGTATGGGCTCGGTTAAAATTACCTGGTCGCGGGATGAATGGATGAGCGAATTCCCTCCGGCTCCGGCCAGAGTGAAGCGGCCCCTCCCGCCGATTGGAAACTCTGCCCTTCTCTCTCTTTGATTCGAGTTGGCTCTGCCTGGTGTTTGCTCTAGAGGAGTCCAGGGGAGACCTGACCGGGTGTGTCTCTCGCCTTGCTTTTCTCGGAGTAGCACTGTCTCCGCGTAGCTCGTCGCGTCACTGCGCACTCCCCGTCGCCGTCGTCGTAGTAGCTCTAGCTCCGGGTCAGCGATTACGTAGCGGAGGATTTAGGATGGGATTGCTGGCGCTTTTGCGCGCGGCACCCTCTGCTTTACTAGAAACCGCGAGCGTTGAGGATTATTTAGGGTATTAGAGCAACTTCAACGCGTCGACTCAAACTGTCCCCGCGTGTCCATTTGGACCAAAACAAACACAAATCCCGGCCCAGCGCGCCGACTTAAATGGGCGAGCGTCTGTTTTTTGTTCGCGCGTGACCCATTCCAAATTTCAGTCTGATTTGCGTCAGTGCGGACACGGAGCGGACAGGCACGACGCCCGCTCTTATCCTCCCCTTGACCCGCCAGTCGGCGACACATTCACTCCATTTCCCTCCCTTTCCCAAAACCCTCCCGCCCGCTCGCCATGGCTGACGCGTCGAACCCTGTCGCCGCCAACGACCTCACCTCCACCATCGACAAGTCTCGCGCCACGTTAAAAAATGCGTCGCTGACCAAAGAAGGAGCCGGCGGACGCGCAACGAGCCACTCAGTCAGCAAAGAGGGCTGGCCGGAGGAAGGTGCAGATCGACAAGGTGGAAGCCTTGGCCGCTGCTGCCCAACAGGGGGGCGCCATCGCAGAGAACAAGGCCCTCGTCGTTGCAGCCACGCAACACGCCCTCCTCTACCTAGGGTTCGACAACGGCCCAGTGAAGTATGGGCTCGTCGCTGCCATCATGGCCGCTTCCAGCACATGATTTTCGGTGGTCCATCATCCGCCACGGGCTAAGTCATCGTGCACGTCCACTACACCTACATGGAGATACAAAAGAAGACGCTCGAGATGGAGGCGGAAATGCATTCAAAGAAGCTCGAGATGGAAGCGGAAATGCATGCAAAGAAGCTTGAGATGGAGTTGAAAATGCAAGTGAAGAAGCTCAAGATTGAGGTGGATATGCAAGCGTAGAAGCTCAAGAGGAGGCGACCAATGCCAAGACCAAAACAAAAGAAGTGGCGCTTGCTTGCACGGTGAAGGAGATAGAGATCATGACGGTGGACTTGAGCACGGCCTCCCCGAGAAAAAGGCCTTGGTTCGAGAAGATGCAAAAGGAAATGCTCAAGCTTGATGATTGATCTATGACCCAGAGCGCCATCTTTTTTCTATGCCGGCTAGTGTGTCGGCATGACCACAAGCGAGATGTTTACCGTGGTTTGATACATCTCCAACGTATCTATCTTTTTTATTGTTCCATGCTATTATATTATCTATTTTCGATGTTTAATGGGCTTTATTATGCTCTTTTATATTATTTTTGGGACTAACCTATTAAGCGGAGGCCCAGTGCGAGTTTCTGTTTTTTTTGCCTATTTTAGAGTTTCACAGAAAAGGAATACCAAACGGAATCCAAACGGAATGAAACTTTCACGATGATCTTTCTTGGACCGAAAGCAAACCAGGAGACTTGGAGTTGAAGTATGGAACTCCGTGAACTGGCCATGAGGCAGGAGGGCGCGCCCAGGGGGAGGCGCGCCCCCACCCTCGTGGGCCCCACGTAGCTCCACCGATGTACTTCTTTTGCCTATATATACTCTTATACCCTAGATCGATTGCAGAGAGCCACGAAACCACTTTTCCACCGCCGCAACCTTCTATACCCGTGAGATCCCATCTTGGGGCCTTTTCCGGTGATCTGCCGGAGGGGTGTCGTGGTGGGCGCACGACATATGCCAAGGGATGGCTAAAGAGAGGAGGAGGCTCGAGGGCACCGGTGGGCTCCAGAGGCGAGGTCGGCATGAGCGAGCGCGGGACGCAAGACATACCCAGGTTCGGGGCTCTCCAGAGAGATAACACCCCTAGTCCTGCCGAGTGTGGTTTATATGTAACAGTACAGGGTTGCTCCTAGAGTCGTATGGAGGAATAAGGAGGGCAGGCCAAGGCTTAGGCTGCTCCCTCTCCCGATGTGGCTAGTCTGGTTTGTTGTGTGATTGCTATTGTTCTCGTCGTGTGCTACTTGCCCGTATCCATGAGGGATCCTGGGGGTTTTATAGGTCAACCCCCAGGGGTACAATGGTAATGTTACAAGGTTGTAGGGCCGGGTCGTCAGTGCCCAGGAACCGGGTGCTGGGACCCGCCGGGTACCAGGCCTCGCCGGGTTCACCGGGCATGGGACCCGCCGGGTATGGGGCACTGTTGGCCATCTTGTCGATCGTCAGGGAGTGGCCGGGTTGAGTTGGCTACAGTGGCGCTCCGTCAGGTCGCCGCTTGCTGGCATCATGGGTGACGATGGGTGCACTGTTGCCACGCCGGCCCTGGTCAGCGGGTAGGTGAGGGCACTGTTGCCTCGTTCGGCTGACCAGAGGCGTGGGCGGGGTACTATGGTTTCGGTCATCAGTTGGTGGAGACTCGTCCCATCATACGGCTGGGCTGGGACGGCCGTTGACCCTTGGCCGGGTTGGGGAACACGCCAAGGGGGGAGCTCGCTTGTTGGAGAAGTCTTGAAGATTAGGCCGGGTTGAGGGGCTTGGCTGGGTCGAGCGACCCGGTCAAGCGTGAGCCGTCTTGAGGGGTGATGCTGGCTCCGTTGTTTTTGAGAAGGATCCGGGTTTCGTTGCTTGCCCGGGGTTCATCCCCCCGACGGTAGTCCCCGAAGTTGTGAAGGTCCACCGTCTTTGGATGGGAGGGCCTTCACAGTTTCCCCCTTTGAAGGAGGCGAATCTTGAGGCCGCCGTGTCCGGCAACACCCACTGTGTGCTGGCTTCCGAAGGCCGAATCATGGCATCCCGACAGCGGCGGGAAACCGAGGAGTCCACCGAATCTTTGAGGCAATCTTTTAGGTTTCGCGCAGGCGCCATGTGGCGTCCGGGAGCCGGAGGGGCCTGACAGGCCACACGCGCGACGGGACGGGACGACGCGCAGGGCCCTGCGGCCGCGCGCCCTCAGCCCACGCGCGCGGATTTGTTGCGGCGTCCGCAAGTCGGTTGCCATTCTTGACGCAGTTATTGCGCGCGTACGTGCGCAGTTATTGCGGGGAAGTGGGAAAGGCAAGAGCAAACGATCCCACCCCCCACGTTTTAAACCGTGGCTTATAAATTGGGGCGAGGAGGGGCGGCGGAAATCATTCTCACTCGCGCCCCTGCTTTCGTCTTCCTTCCTCTGCTTCTTGCGACCGCCGTGCACCGCGACGCTCGTTGCTTAGAGTAGAGCCTTGCAGCCATCTTCTTCTTCTCTCACTTCTTTGTCGATGGCGCTGCCGTCTGGCTCGTGGATGGGCTCAACCGTCACCCTCGATGACATCGCCTATCTCTGCACCACCAGGCGCCTGCTGGGGGAAACGGAGGTCGCCGCGCGCCCTCCGCAGGGCGAGCGGGAGCCCCGGCCCGAGGGTACGGAGCGCGCCGTCTTCTTCCCACACTTCAAGCGTGGGTTTGGGCTTCCTGCGAGCGGCTTCTTCCACGACTTCCTAGAGTTCTTCGGGCTCCAACCCCATCATCTGGGCGCCGGCGCCATCGTGCAGCTGTCGGACTTCGTCACCCTCTTCGAGGGGTACATGGGGGTCGAGCCTTCGATCGACCTCTGGGTGCGCTTCTTCTCCCTGAAGCAGCAAGGGCCGAGGGCCGGGGAGATGTCCGAGTGCGGGGCTGCCGTCATATCCAAGCGGTCAGGCGCTGACTGCCCAAAGATGCCGCTGGAGGATTCTGCTAAAAAGTGGCAGAATTCTTTCTTCTATGTCTGCAACCTCGGCGCAGACCGCATCAACTTGCCGCCCTTCGTCAATTCGCCGCCGAAGGAGAAGAAAAACTAGGGGTACTACCCCAAGCGTCCGTCGCAGGAGGTGCTCAACCTGTGCGAGCGGGTGTCGGTGATGAAGGAGCGGGAGGGGCTCACCGGCACCAACCTCATCACCGCCTTCATTGTCCGCCGGGTGCTGTCGCTACAGCAGTGCAGCCACCTCATCGGTCAGATGATCGACCTTCAGGACCCCAACCGCATGGCGAACACGCGGCTGGGCGCGGACCAGGTTGCCCATCGGGTCAACGATATCTCCAAGGCCAACCTGCAGGGTGACTGGGAGTTCGGGAAAGCCCCGTACAACCACGTGAACCCGGCACCGTCGGTGAGTCCTTGGTCTCCATATTTTGCTGCTTATTATCTTCTCATTCGCCCTGATGCGACGCGGGAGGTGCTTCTGAATGTCATCCAGCATCCTTACGACTGAGCGCAAGCGCAGGTGGTGCGTGTTGCGTCGGAGGAGCCCGAGGCCCACGGGGGAGAGGAGGAGACGACCGCTGACATGGGCGCAGGGCGCCGAGATGGTAAGTCTTGTGTTTATTTCATGAGTCGCCGGGTCGCGGGACGGCTTGAGGAGCTGACACAAGCCGTTGATGTAGCGGCGCCGGGTGGAGGAGGCGGCGGCGCGGCCGGAGCCGGGTCGTCTCGGGGGGCGCCGGTGGCGAGGCGGCCGCACTGGAAGGACAACATCGCGCCTTGAGCCCCGGTCGCGAAGCGTGCGACGGACCCTACTGGGGTGGCGAGGCCGCCCACCAAGAGGAGGCGCGCCGTGCCGCAGGAGAGGGCGGCGAGGCCCACCGTTCCGGTGGTGCCGGGATAAGTTTCTTTTTGGCTTGGACTGAGTTGCCGAGCGGCTCTGCTTGGTCCGTATTTAGTTCGTCTTGTGTTTCAGGTCATCGATCTCGCTGGCGCTGGCAGCGGTGGATGCAGCGTCCGTCGAGGGCGACACGTTCCAGAGGAGCCGGTCCGGCACCGTTGACCGGGACGAGGAGGAGGAGCGGGCGGATCCGGACCTCGGGCGGGACCCGACCGACGCCAAAGGCCTGGCCTGGAGGGACCGGAATCGGGCCGAGGCGGAGCTGGAGGCGGCGTCGACCCAGGCCTAGGTTAGCGCCGTGGCGGCGTGGGCGCGGGCCGGCGAGGAGCTGGCGTGGCCGGAGATGCCGACAGGGACGGTGGCGGTGGCGACGGTCTTCGTGCCGTCGTTGGAGGGGGAGCACGGCCATGGCAGTCATGCGGATGCGATGGACCTCGACCGGGAGGTCGTGGTCGTTGGGGACGACACCCCGCCGCAGACCGACGTGGTCGAGCGGGCGGGGGCCGACGGAGGCGGCGGTGACGCTGTCTTGGGGGAGGCGTTGCAGACGGCGGCGGCGGGGGCGGCTCGGACGCCGATGAGCGAGGCACCGCTGGTCATGGAGTCGCAAGCTGCTTGATACGTCTCCAACGTATCTATAATTTTTGATTGCTCCGTGCTATATTATCTACTATTTTGGACATTATTGGGCTTTATTATACACTTTTATATTATTTTTGGGACTAACCTATTAACCGGAGGCCCAGCCCAGAATTGTTGTTTTTTTGCCTATTTTAGGGTTTCGAAGAAAAGGAATATCAAACGGAGTCCAAACGGAATGAAATCTTCGGGAACGTGATTTTTGGAACTAACAAGATCCAGAAGACTTGGACCCTACGTCAAGAAACCAACAGGGAGGCCACGAGGTAGGGGCACACCTACCCCCCAGGCGCGCCCTCCACTCTCGTGGGCCCCCTGTTGCTCCACCGACACACTTCTTCCTCCTATATATACCTACGTACCCCCAAACGATCAGAGACGGAGCCAAAACCCTAATTCCACCGCCGTAACTTTCTGTATCCACGAGATCCCATCTTGGGGCCTGTTCCAGAGCTCCGCCGGAGGGGGCATCGATCACGGAGGGCTTCTACATCAACACCATAGCCTCTCCGATGAAGTGTGAGTAGTTTACCTCAGACCTATGGGTCCATAGTTATTAGCTAGATGGCTTCTTCTCTCTTTTTGGATCTCAATACAAAGTTCTGCCCCTCTCTTGTGGAGATCTATTCGATGTAATCTTCTTTTGTGGTGTGTTTTTTGAGACCGATGAATTGTGGGTTTATGATCAAGTTTATCTATGAACAATATTTGAATCTTCTCTGAATTCTTTTATGTATGATTGGTTATCTTTGTAAGTCTCTTCGAATTATCAGTTTGGTTTGGCCTACTAGATTGATCTTTCTTGCAATGGGAGAAGTGATTAGCTTTGGGTTCAATCGTGCGGTGTCCTTTCCTAGTGACAGTAGGGGCAGCAAGGCACGTATTGTATTGTTGCCATCGAGGATAACAAGATGGTTTTTTTATCATATTGCATGAATTTATCCCTCTACATCATGTCATCTTGCTTAAGGCGTTACTTTGTTCTTATGAACTTAATACTCTAGATGTATGCTGGATAGCGGTCGATGTGCGGAGTAATAGTAGTAGATGCAGGCAGGAGTCGGTCTACTTGTCTCGGATGTGATGCCTATATACATGATCATACCTAGATATTCTCATAACTATGCTCAATTCTGTCAATTGCTCAACAGTAATTTGTTCACCCACCGTAAAATACTTATGCTCTTGAGAGAAGCCACTAGTGAAACCTATGGCCCCCGGGTCTATCTTCATCATATTAATCTTCCAACACTTAGTTATTTTCATTGCCTTTTATTTTACTTTGCATCTTTATCATGAAAATACCAAAAATATTATCTTATCATATCTATCATATCTCACTCTCGTAAGTGACCGTGTAGGGATTGACAACCCCTTATCGTGTTGGTTGCGAGGATTTATTTGTTTTGTGCAGGTGCGAGGGACTCGCGCGTAGCCTCCTACTGGATTGATACCTTGGTTCTCAAAAACTGAGGGAAATACTTATGCTACTTTGCTGCATCACCCTTTCCTCTTCAAGGGAAAACCAACGCAGTGCTCAAGAGGTAGCAGGAAGGATTTCTGGCGCCGTTGCCGGGGAGGTCTACGCAAAAGTTAAACATACCAAGTACCCATCACAAACCCTCATCTCCCGCATTACATTATTTGCCATTTGCCTGTCGTTTTCCTCTCCCCCACTTCACCCTTGCCGTTTTATTCATCCTCTCTCTCTATCGTCCCTCTCTTTCCCGTTTGCCTCTTTTTGTCAGTTTCTTGTTTGCTTGTGTTGGATTGCTTGCTTGTCACGATGGCTCAAGATAACACTAAATTGTGTGACTTTACCAATACCAACAACAATGATTTTATTAGCACTCCGATTGCTCCTCTTACCGATGCTGAATCCTGTGAAATTAATGCTGCCTTGCTGAATTTTGTCATGAAAGATCCGTTTTCCGGCCTTCCTAGTGAAGATGCCGCTACTCATCTACATAGCTTCGTTGATTTGTGTGATATGCAAAAGAAGAAAGATGTGGATAATGATATTTTTAAATTGAAGCTACTTCCTTTTTGGATTAGAGATCGTGCTAAAGCTTGGTTTTCGTCTTTGCCTAAAAATAGTATTGATTCTTGGAATAAGTGCAAAGATGCTTTTATCTCTAAGTATTTTCCTCCCGCTAAGATCATCTCTCTTAGAAACGATATTATGAATTTTAAGCAACTTGATCATGAACATGTTGCACAAGCTTGGGAGAGGATGAAATTAATGATACGTAATTGCCCTACTCATGGTTTGAATTTGTGGATGATTATACAAAATTTTTATGCCGGATTGAATTTTGCTTCTAGAAATCTTTTAGATTCGGCCGCGGGAGGCACTTTTATGGAAATCACTTTAGGAGAAGCTACTAAACTCCTAGATAATATTATAGTTAATTATTCTCAATGGCACACTGAAAGATCTACTAATAAGAAAGTGCATGCGATAAAAGAAATTAATGTTTTGAGTGGAAAGATGGATGAACTTATGAAATTATTTGCTAATAAAAGTGTTTCTTCTGATCCTAATGATATGCCTTTGTCTACTTTGATTGAGAATAATAATGAATCTATGGATGTGAATTTTGTTGGTAGGAACAATTTTGGTAACAACGCGTATAGAGGAAACTTTAATCCTAGGCCTTATCCTAGCAATTGCTATAATAATTATGGTAATTACTACAACAATTCTTATGGAAATTATAATAAGATGCCCTTTGATTTTGAATCTAATATTAAAGAATTTATTACTTCTCAAAAGAATTTCATCGCTTTGATTGAAGAAAAATTGCTTAAGATTGATGAGTTGGCTAGGAACGTTGATATAATTTCTCTTGATGTTGATTCTTTAAAACTTAGGGCCAGTTCTTTTGGTAGCTTAAAAAATAAGCCGCCTCCTCCCCAGCTTTTCCCATAAGCCGACTCTCTTATTCATTGGGGCTTCTAAACTAGTTATGGAATAACTAATTTAGATGTCTCAAGAAATTTTGACGGTGGCTTATTTTTTAAGCCGGGGAGAGGCAGCTTATTTTTAAGCCGCCCAAAAGAACTGGCCCTTAGATCTATTCCACCTATGCATGATATCAATGAGTCTCTCAAAGCCATGAGAATTTCCATTGATGAGTGCAAAGAAAGAACCGCTAGGATGCATGCTAAGAAAGATTCCTTTATGACAGCGTGTTCTTCTAGTCTCCATGATAATAAAGATGAAGATCTAAAAGTTATTGATGTGTCCCCTATTAAATATTTGTTTTGCAATATGAATCTTGATAATGATGGGACTGAATATGATCCACCTTACCCTAGAAGGCGTTCCAAAAATTCGGAGTTTTTAGATCTTGATGCTAAATTTGATAAAAGTGGGATTAAAGAGATCAAAACTCTAGATGTTAATGAACCTACTATTTTGGATTTCAAGGGATTTAATTATGATAATTGCTCTTTGATAGATTGTATTTCCTTTTTACAATCCGTGCTAAATTCTCCTCATGCTTATAGCCAAAATAAAGCTTTTACCAAACATATCGTTGATGCTCTGATGCAATCTTATGAAGAAAAACTTGAGTTGGAAGTTTCTATCCCTAGAAAACTTTATGATGAGTGGGAACCTACTATTAAAATTAAAATTAAAGATCATGAATGCTATGCTTTGTGTGATTTGGGTGCTAGTGTTTCCACGATCCCAAAGACTTTGTGTGATTTGTTAGGTTTCCGTGATTTTGATGATTGCTCTCTAAACTTGCACCTTGCGGATTCCACTATTAAGAAACCTATGGGAAGAATTAATGATGTTCTTATTGTTGCAAATAGGAATTATGTGCCCATAGATTTTATCGTTCTTGACATAGATTGCAATTCTTCATGTCCTATTATTCTTGGTAGACCTTTCCTTAGAACGATTGGTGCAATTATTGATATGAAGGAAGGAAATATTAGATTCCAATTTCCGTTAAGGAAAGGCATGGAACACTTTCCTAGAAAGAAAATTAAATTACCTTATGAATCTATTATTAGAGCCACTTATGGATTGCCTACCAAAGATGGCAATACCTAGATCTATCCTTGCTTTTTATGCCTAGCTAGGGGCGTTAAACGATAGCGCTTGTTGGGAGGCAACCCAATTTTATTTTTATTCCTTCATTTTTGATCCTGTTTAGTAATAAACAATTTACCTAGCATCTATTTTGGTTGTGTTTTTGTGTTTAATTAGTGTTTGTGCCAAGTAGAACCGTTGGGTAGACTTGGGGAAAGTCTTGTTAATCCTGCTGTAAAAAACAGAAACTTTAGCGCTCACGAGAACTGCTCCCATTTTTATTTGGAAAGTGCTATTTAGTTAATTATTTTTGAAGATGATTAATAGATAAATTTCTCACGTCCAGAAATTTATTTTAGAATTTTTGGGGTTCCAGATCTTGCGCTAGCTACACATTACTACAGACTATTCTGTTTTTGACAGATTCTGTTTTTCGTGTGTTGTTTGCTTATTTTGATGAATCTATGGCTAGTAAAATAGTTTATAAACCATAGAAAAGTTGGAATACAGTAGGTTTAACACCAATATAAATAAATAATGAGTTCATTACAGTACCTTGAAGTGGTATTTTGTTTTCTTTTGCTAACGGAGCTCGCGAGATTTTCTATTTTAAGTTTTGTGTTGTGAAGTTTTCAAGTTTTGGGTAAAGATTTGATGGATTATGAAACAAGGAGTGGCAAGAGACTAATCTTGGAGATGCCCATGGCACCCCCAAGATAATCTAAGGACACCTAAAAGCCAAAGCTTGGTGATGCCCCGGAAGGCATCCCCTCTTTCGTCTACTTCTATCGGTAACTTTACTTGGAGCTATATTTTTATTCACCACATGATATGTGTTTTGCTTGGAGCGTCAATTTATGAGTGTGTTGAATACTAAGAGAAGTTTGATGCTTGATGATTGTTTTGAGATATGGAGGCAGTGATATTAAAGTTGTGCTAGTTGAGTAGTTGTGAAATTGAGAAATACTTGTGTTGAAGTTTGCAAGTCCTGTAGCATGCACGTATGGTAAACGTTATGTAACAAATTTGAAACATGAGGTGTTCTTTGATTGTCCTCCTTATGAGTGGCGGTCGGGGACGAGCGGTGGTCTTTTCCTACCAATCTATCCCCCTAGGAGCATGCGCGTAGTGCTTGGTTTTTGATGACTTGTAGATTTTTGCAATAAGTATGTGAGTTCTTTATGACTAATGTTGAGTCCATGGATTATACGCACTCTCACCCTTCCATCATTGCTAGCCTCTTCGGTACCGTGCATTGCCCTTTCTCACATTGAGAGTTGGTGCAAACTTCGCCGGTGCATCCAAACCCCGTGATATGATACACTCTTTCACACATAAACCTCCTTATATGTTCCTCAAAACAGCCACCATACCTACCTATTATGGCATTTCCATAGCCATTCCGAGATATATTGCCATGCAACTTTCCACCATTTCGTTTATCATGACACGTTCATCATTGTCATATTGCTTTGCATGATCATGTAGTTGACATCGTATTTGTGGCAAAGCCACCGTTCATAATTTTTCATACATGTCACACTTGATTCATTGCATATCCCGGTACACCACCGGAGGCATTCATATAGAGTCATACCTTGTTCTAGTATCGAGTTGTAATCATTGAGTTGTAAATAAATAGAAGTGTGATGATCATCATTTAATAGAGCATTGTCCCAATAAAAGAGAGAAAGGCCAAATAAAAAAATGAAGGCCCAAAAAAGGGACAATGCTACTATCCTTTTTCCATGCTTGTGCTTCAAAGTAGCACCATGATCTTCATGATAGAGAGTCTCTTGTTTTGTCACTTTCATATACTAGTGGGAATTTTTCATTATAGAACTTGGCTTGTATATTCCAACAATGGGCCTCCTCAAGTGCCCTAGGTCTTCGTGAGCAAACAAGTTGGATGCACACCCACTAGTTTCTTTTGTTGAGCTTTCATACATTTATATCTCTAGTGCATCCGTTGCATGGCAATCCCTACTCCTTGCATTAACATCAATCGATGAGCATCTCCATAGCTCATTGATTAGCCTCATTGATGTGAGACTTTCTCCTTTTTGTCTTTTCCACATAACCCCCATCATTATACTCTATTCCACCCATAGTGCTATATCCATGGCTCACGCTCATGTATTGCGTGAAGGTTTATAAAGTTTGAGATTACTAAAGTATGAAACAATTGCTTGGCTTGTCATCGGGGTTGTGCATGATGAGAGCATTCTTGTGTGATAAAAATGGAGCATGACTAAACTATATGATTTTGTAGGGATGAACTTTCTTTGGCCATGTTATTTTGAGAAGATATAATTGCTTAGTTAGTATGCTTGAAGTATTATTATTTTTATGTCAATATTAAACTTTTATCTTGAATCTTTCGGATATGAATATTCATGCCACAATTAAGAAGAATTACATTGAAATTATGCCTAGTAGCATTCCACATCAAAAATTCTGTTTTTATCATTTACCTACTCGAGGACAAGCAGGAATTAAGCTTGGGGATGCTTGATACGTCTCCAACGTATCTATAATTTTTGATTGCTCCATGCTATATTATCTACTGTTTTGGACATTATTGGGCTTTATTATACACTTTTATATTATTTTTGGGACTAACCTATTAACTCGAGGCCCAGCCCAGAATTGCTGTTTTTTTTGCCTATTTTAGGGTTTCGAAGAAAAGGAATATCAAACGGAGTCCAAACGGAATGAAACCTTCGGGAACGTGATTTTTGGAACGAACAAGATCCAGGAGTCTTGGACCCTACGTCAAGCGACCAACAGGGAGGCCACGAGGTAGGGGGCGCGCCTACCCCCCTCAGGCGCTCCCTCCACCCTCGTGGGCCCCATGTTGCTCCACCGACGTACTTCTTCCTCCTATATATACCTACGTACCCCCAAACGATCAGAGACGGAGCCAAAACCCTAATTCCACCGCCATAACTTCCTGTATCCACGAGATCCCATCTTGGGGCCTATTCCGGAGCTCCGCCGGAGGGGGCATCGATCACGGAGGGCTTCTACATCAACACCATAGCCTCTCCGATGAAGTGTGAGTAGTTTACCTCAGACCTACGGGTCCATAGTTATTAGCTAGATGGCTTCTTCTCTCTTTTTGGATCTCAATACAAAGTTCTCCCCCTCTCTTGTGGAGATCTATTTGATGTAATCTTCTTTTGCGGGGTGAGGGAGTCCTGGATTAGGGGGTGTTCGGGTAGCCGGACTATACCTTCGGCCGGACTCCTGGACTATGAAGATACAAGATTGAAGACTTCGTCCCGTGTCCGGATGGGACTTTCCTTGGCGTGGAAGGCAAGCTTGGCGATGCGGATATTCAAGATCTCCTACCATTGTAACCGACTCTGTGTAACCCTAACCCTATCCGGTGTCTATATAAACCGGAGGGTTGTAGTCCGTAGGCAATCAACTCCATACACAACAATCATACCATAGGCTAGCTTCTAGGGTTTAGCCTCCTTGATCTCGTGGTAGATCTACTCTTGTACTACCCATATCATCAATATTAATCAAGAAGGAGTAGGGTATTACCTCCATCGAGAGGGCCCGAACCTGGGTAAAACAAAGTGTCCCCTGTCTCCTGTTACCATCCGGCCTAGACGCACAGTTCGGGACCCCCTACCGAAGATCCGCCGGTTTTGACACTGACATTGGTGCTTTCATTGAGAGTTCCTCTGTGTCGTCACCTTTAGGCCCGATGGCTCCTTTGATCATCAATAACGATACGGTCCAGGGTGAGATTTTTCTCCCCGGACAGATCTTCGTCTTCGGCGGCTTCGCTCTGCGGGCCAATTCGCTCGGCCACCTGGAGCAGATCGAAAGCTATGCCCCTGGCCATCAGGTCAGGTTTGGAAGCCTAAACTACACGGCTGACATCCACGGGGACTTGATCTTCGACGGATTCGAGCCACAGCCAAGCGCGCCGCACTGTCTCGATGGGCATGATATAGCTCTGCCGCCGAACAGCGCCTGGAAGGCCGCATACACATCGGTTCCGACCCCTAATTCGGAGCCTACTGCGCCGATTGAGGACCAGTGGTTGGACGCTGCCTCAGGGGCTGCGATCTCAGAGGCGATCGAGCTGAACGCTAGCCCCGCACTCTACACTACTCGTGACTCCGAGGATCCGGACTCCTCCCCGGACTCCGAACCCCCCGCACCCCTGCCAATCGAATCCGATTGGGCGCCGATAATGGAGTTCACCGCCGCAGGCATCTTTCAGCATTCGCCTTTTGGCGACATCCTGAACTCTCTTAAGTCTCTCTCTTGAGAGCCCTAGCCGGACTACGGTCAGCGAGGGTGGGATACGGACGATAAGGAAATACAAAGCCCACCCACCATCCACTTTGTAGCCACTGTCGACGATCTAACCGACATGCTTGACTTCAGCTCCGAAGACATCGACGGCATGGATGACGATGTAGGAGATGAATAGGAACCAGCACCTGTAGGGCGCTGGAAGGCCACCTCGTCATATGACATATATATGGTGGATACTCCAAAAGATGGAGATGGCGATGGAACAGTGGGGGATGACGCCCCCAAGAAACAGCAAAAGCGCCGGCGTGAGCAGCGCCGCTCTAAATCCCGCCAAAGCAAAAATGGTGATTCCGGCACGGGAGATAATACTACCCCGGATAGCGCCGAAGAACACCCACCTCAGCAAAATTCGGCACATGAAGATGGAGAAACCAGCCCTCATGAAAGAGTGGCAGACCGAGAGGTCGAGGATGATAACTATACGCCTCCCTCTGAAGACGAGGCTAGCCTCGATGACGACGAATTCGTCATACCATCAGACCCCGCCGAACAAGAGCGTTTTAAACGCAGGCTTTTAGCTACGGCAAGCAGCCTCAAGAAAAAGCAGCAACAGCTTAGAGCTGCCCAAGAATTGCTAGCTGACAGATGGATTGAAGACCTTGCGGCCGAAGAGTACGAACTCGAACGCCCCTCCAAGAGTTACCCGAAGCGCAGGCCGCTACCCCGATCAGAGGAGGAAGCACCTACATCACCAGCGCATGACATGTCAGACCGGCCACCTCGCGGCCGCGACAGAGAGGCCTGTCGGCCCTCCACCCAAGCCATGCCCCGATGCCGCTCAACTAAGGCACGGGAAAATGCGCCCGACCTGGGAGACATACTGGAGGATAAGGCAAGACAAACAAGATCGATCTACGGATCGCGCAGGTGCGCTACGGCATGTGACAATGATCTTCACTCCGGATACAACAAATCCGGCCGGGCCAAACACAACAGACATAGCTCTTCCGAGCTGCGTCGTGATATAGCCCAGTACAGAGGCGCCGCACACCCGCTATGCTTCACGAATGAAGTAATGGATCATAAAATCCCAGAGGGTTTCAAACCCGTAAACATCGAATCATACGATGGCACAACAGACCTGGCGGTATGGATAGAGGATTATCTCCTTCACATCCACATGGCACGCGGCGATGATCTACACGCCATCAAATACCTCCCGCTCAAACTTAAAGGACCAGCCCGGCATTGGCTCAACAGCCTGCCAGCAGACTCAATCGGTTCTTGGGAGGACCTGGAAGCCGCATTCCTCGACAACTTCCAGGGCACTTACGTGCGACCGCAGGATGCCGATGACTTAAGCCACATAATTCAGCAGCGAGAAGAATCGGCCAGACAATTCTGGACACGGTTCCTAACAAAGAAAAACCAGATAGTTGACTGTCCGGACGCAGAGGCCCTAGCAGCCTTCAAACATAACATCCGCGATGAGTGGCTTGCCCGGCACTTGGGACAGGAAAAGCCGAAATCCATGGCAGCCCTCACGACACTCATGACCCGCTTTTGCGCGGGAGAAGACAGCTGGCTGGCTCGCAGTAACAACTTATCAAAGAACCCTGGTAATTCGAATACCAAGGACAAAAGTGGCAGGACACGTCGGAATAAGCAAAAGCGTCGCGTTAACAGCGACAGCAATGAAGACACGGCAGTCAATGCCGGATTCAAAGGCTATAAATCCGGTCAGCGGAAAAAGCCATTCAAAAAGAATACTCAGGGCCCGTCCAGTTTGGACCGAATAGTCGATCGCTTGTGCCAGATACATGGCACCTCCGAAAGGCCAGCCAATCACACTAACAGGGATTGTTGGGTGTTCAAGCAGGCAGGCAAGTTAAGGGCCGAAAACAGAGACAAGGGGCTGCACAGCGACGACGAGGAGCCCAAGCCGCCGAACAACAATGGACAGAAGGGCTTTCCCCCACAAGTGCGGATGGTGAACATGATATACGCAACCCACATTCCCAAGCGGGAGCGGAAGCGTGCGCTACGGGACGTATACGCGATAGAGCCAGTCGCCCCAAAGTTCAACCCATGGTCCTCCTGCCCGATTACTTTTGATCGAAGGGACCATCCCACTAGCATCCGTCATGGCGGCCTCGCCGCATTCGTTCTCGACCCAATCATCGACGGATTTCATCTCACAAGAGTCCTCATGGACGGCGACAGTAGCCTGAACCTGCTTTATCAGGATACAGTGCGGAAAATGGGCATAGATCCCTCGAGGATTAAGCCCACAAGAACGACCTTTAAAGGCGTTATACCAGGTGTAGAAGCCAAATGTACAGGCTCAGTAACACTTGACGTGGTCTTCGGTTCCCCGGACAATTTCCAAAGCGAAGAGTTAATCTTCGATATAGTCCCGTTTCGCAGTGGCTATCACGCCCTGCTCGGACGAACCGCATTCGCAAAGTTTAATGCGGTGCCGCACTACGCATATCTCAAGCTCAAGATGCCAGGCCCTCGAAGAGTAATTACGGTCAACGGAAACACCGAACGCTCCCTCCATACGGGGGAGCATACGGCGGCTCTCGTAGCGAAGGTACATACTAGCTTTCTCAGGCAATTCTCCAGTCCGGCCATTAAAAAGTCAGACACTGCCAAGCGCACCCGGAGTAACCCACAGCAGAACAGCCTGGCACACCCAGAGAAAGCGTAGAAATGCGGCCCCAACCCCAGCTTTCGCGACATAGCGAAACCAGTACCTCGCGTACATAACTACGCCCTTGAAATACCATGGGCACAGGTGAAGGGGCACAATAACAGCACACCCAAAACACGGCTTAAAACGTACTAGGGGCTGCCGGATTCTTTTTTTTTTCATTTTTTCTTACTTTTAGGACTCCATACTTCGGACGGCCTATTCGGCAATTCGACTGCCGCACAAACGATGCAAGATCCAGGGAGGCAGACAATCCATGCCGCATTATGGAACTCCCAGGTGGTCTCTGTTACGAGCGGTATACCTGTTTTAAATACAATTCCGCGGCCTGCCCCTGGTCAGGACATACTGAATAGTCCAAATATCTTTTTGCTTATCGCACTCCTTGTATCGTTCGGCTTTGATAAATAGCCTCTCTATAAACAATGCATAGCTTTTGTCTATTTTCTGCATTACTCTCTTTTATATAGGTTCATTAATGACATATTGCACCCGTACACTGTGGTATGGCAAGTACGCCAGGGGCTTCAGTACCCTTTAATATGGTGTGAGAAGTCCGTACACTTTCACAAGTGCGGCACCCCGAACTTATAGCACTATATGCATCGGCTCCGAATCATGATTTGGGTCAATAGTTGGGTTTGCCCGGCTCCTATGTTTTGGTGCCTTACATTCCACTATATCGGCTAAGGTAGCACCAGGAGAACTACTGCGATTGTGCCCCGGTTGAGCTGGGTTAAGCACCTCAGTGGAGAAAGCTAAAACTGACTGTCATGATGAGGCGAGAGACCAGTCGCTATTCGAGAGGTTTTTCGAGTCCCTAAAGACTTATGCCGCTTCGAGTGAGGAGCCGGATTTTGTCCGGCCAAGGCGTGGATAGCGCCCCGAACTCGGTCTTCTGAACTAGGGGCTTTGCCGAAATTTAAAATTATAAAGTTCTATGGCTAAGTGAGAGTGTTCAAGCATTATAGTCCGATTGCCTGGTTCGTTGTGCTGAGCGCCTCCCTCGAAGGACCCAACTATGGAAAAAAGAGCGCTCAGGTTTATCCCGAACACCCCAGCACTAGTGGCATGGGGGCAGAAGCCGACGACTGGCCATCTCTCAATTTTTTGATAAACGGCCGCACAGAAAATAATATTTTAAGTTCAACAAGCATTGCTTAAAGCGCCTATGAACAAGTTTTCAGCGCACAGGATAAAAACGAGCGAGTTTATTCAAAAATTACATCCTTGGTACATTCATCCGCCACAAGGCGGGCACCTGCAAGAACATCCTTGTAATAGTTCTCGGGCCTGCGATGCTCCTTCCCCGGCGGCGGCACGTCCCTCACAAGCTTCTCACCATCCAGCTTACCTCAGTGTACCTTCGCACGGGCAAGGGCCCTACGGGCTCCTTCGATGCAGACGGACCGCTTGATGACCTCGAGCCTTGGACAGGCCTCCACCAGCCGCCGCACCAGCCTGAAGTAGCTCCCAGGCAGGGCCTCTCCGGGCCACAGCCGAACTATGAAGCCCTTCATGGCCTGTTCGGCCGCCTTGTGGAGCTCGACCAGCTGTTTCAGCTGGTCGCTCAAGGGCACAGGGTGTCCGGCCTCAGCATACTAAGACCAGAACACCTTCTTCGTCGAGCTGCCCTCTTCAGCTCGGTAGAATGCGGCGGCGTTGGATACGCTGCGGGGAAGATCTGCAAACGCCCCTGGAGAGCTCCGGATTCGGGTAAGTAACAACTAGTTTACTTTTATATTTCTGCTTTGCATAAAGAATGCCTTACCCGCTGCTATCTTCTTCATCTCCTCCAACTCTTGGAGGGCCTTTTGGGCTTCGGCCTTGGCAGTCTCAAGGGCCGCCGCGAGCTCGGACGCTTGGGTCTTTGACTCAAGCTCCAAACTCTCATGTTTTTTCATGAGAGCCTGAAGCTCTTGCTGCACCTCGCCGACCTGAGCCCCAAGTTTCTCTCGCTCGGTGCGCTCCATGGCCGTTTTCTTTTCGGCCTCGGACAGCGCCTGCTTGAGGGTCGCCACCTCAGTCGTGGCCCCTATAATAAGCAGTGCAATCCTGTTATTTTCTGCAATCACGCCTCTCTATAGGAACTTTTTCTGTAAGGTATTTCCTACCTTCTTTTTCCTCGAGCTGCCGCTTGGCAAGGCCGAGCTCTTGCTCGGTCCGCTCGAGTCCCTGTTTCAGGATACCCACCTCCGCAGTCAGTGCGGCGGTGGCTAGCAACGAAGCCTGCATACGCATATTGACTCTTTTTGTTAGACTCCTGCGAAATTTACTAGATCCTCTATTCGGCTTTTCTTTCCGAACGCCAAACAGAGCATCAGGGGCTACTGTCTATGCGGTAATATTTTTACATATCTTTTACTTACCTCGAAGCCTGTTAGGAGGCTAGCGCAAGCTTCACTCAGTCCGCTCTTGACGGACTGAACCTTCTGGATCACCGTACTCATAATAGTACGATGCTCCTCGTCGATGGAGGCGCCGTCAAGCATCTCGAGCAGATTGTCCGGCACCTCCGGTTGGACGGAGGCTGCCAGCTCAGAAGGCTCGCTCCTCTTGGAAGGAGTTCGCCTACCGCGGTCCGGAACTGTTGAAGATTCCGGCGCGGTGTCCGGCAGAAAGCCGGACTTGGAGCCCTGGGGGGTCTTGTCCCCTTTACTCCTGGAGTCCGGGAGGTCGCCTCGCGGCTCCTCCAGGACCACCTCCTCCTGCCCCGGAGCTCGTTGCGACGCCACTTCGGCGTCATCCGCAGTGCGGGGGGAGACAGCGGGCGGAACTGAGTTCACGTCCGATGAATCCAGGGAGCCGCTCGACGACTCGTTGAGTTCGGCCCGGGGCGGGCTGCATGATTATATTCGACATTAGGGAAAGCTGTGCAACAAAAGGAATATCATGTGTTACTCTGGTATCCGAACACTTACGATTTCGCCGGACGCCTGGTCTTGTCCGGCCACTCCTCTTCGTCCTTGTTGGCGTCGGGGGCGTAGTCCGGCGGAGGGGTTTTCCTCTTCTTGGACCCTTCGGCCCCCCCTACTGGGGCGGCCTTCCTCTTCTTTCCTTCCCCCGCTGGAGGGGGAGAGGTTTCTTCTTCCTCCTCCTCGTCTCCATGGGAGGAGTGCGTCTCGGACTCGTCGGACGATGAGCCCGACACCACCATATGCCGAGAACTCTTTCGAGTCCCCGTGGCCTTCTTCTTCTTGGCCTTCTTCTCCGGCACCACATAAGGTGCCGGAACCAGTAGCTTCGCTAGTAGAGCGGGGGTTGGGTCTTCGGGCAAGGGAGCCGGACAGTTAATCGATCCGGACTTCACCCGCCAAGCCTGTCAAAGGTGAGGGAGTTTAGATCCCGCATAGAGTCAAACTATGAAAAAACCTAACATCCTGTAAAAGGTGAAAATAGCTTACCTCGCTAGCATGACGCTGCGAGCTGTATGCGCGGTCCTCGGAAGCGGATGTGGGAGCCTCTGCGCCTTTGGTTAGCACCCTCCAGACGTCTTCATACGTCATGTCGAAGAGCCTGTTAAGGGTTCGGTGCTGCGCCGGGTCGAACTCCCACAGATTAAAATCCCGTTGTTGACACGGGAGGATCCGGCGGACGAGCATAACCTGGACTACATTGACGAGCTTGATCGGCTTGCTCACCAGGGACTGGATGCACGTCTACAGTCCGGTCAGCTCTTTTTCGTCGCCCCACGACAGGCCCGTCTCTTTCCAGGACATAAGCCGCGTGGGGGGTCCGGATCGGAACTCAGGGGCTGCGGTCCATTTTGGATCGCGCGGCTCGGTGATGTAAAACCACCACGATTGCCACCCCTTCAGGGTCTCCACAAAGGAGCCCTCGAGCCATAGGACGTTGGCCATCTTGCCCTCCATGGCACCTCCGCACTCCGCCTGGCTGTCGCGCACCACCTTGGGCTTGACGTTGAAGGTCTTGAGCCAGAGGCCGAAATGGGGGCGGATGTGGAGGAAAGCCTCGCACACGACGATAAACGCCGAGATGTTGAGGATGAAGTTCAGGGCCAGATCGTGGAAATCCAGGCCGTAGTAGAACATGAGCCCCCGGACAAATGGGTGGAGTGGAAAACCCAGTCCGCGGAGGAAGTGGGGAAGGAATACTACCCTCTCATGGGGCCTTGGGGTGGGGAGAAGCTGCCCCTCCTCGGGAAGCCGGTGCGCGATGTCTTTGGACAAGTATCCGGCCTTCCTTAGCTTTTTGACATGGCCCTCCGTGACGGAGGAGACCATCCACTTGCCTCTCGCTCCGGACATTGCTGGAGAAGGTTGAGGTGGGAAGTGCGGGCTTGGGTGCTGGAGCTCGAGTGCGCAGGAGATGGACAGGCAAAGGAGGAAGAAGGCGTAGGTAAAAAGGTGGATCCTTATCCCCTTATATGGGCGGATGCGGTTGTGCGTCCCCGCCAGCCTAGTAAAACTTGCTTGCCACCAAAGCGCCGTGATATATGGCGCGGTTAGGGTTACCCACATCCGTATTGATGAGAATCCCATAAAGGGGGTACACGATCTCTGCTTTGATAAGACGTGCCAAGGAAACCACCTCACAAAACATGCTGAGGTGGAAAAGTAAAAACGATTCAAGTAAAGGACTTGGCCGTAGTGTCATGACGCATTGCGGAATACGTCGGCAGATTTGATTTGTGTCAATGTTATTCTCTCTATGGCAATATGTGGAAACTTATTTTGCAGAGCCGGACACTACTCTCGGTGTTTACAATCTTCTATGAAGAACTTGGAGGAGGAACCTGCCTTGCAATGCCGAGGACAACTTGCGCGCCGGACTCGTCGTCATTGAAGCCTGGTTCAGGGGCTACTGAGGGAGTCCTGGATTAGGGGGTGTTCGGGTAGCCGGACTATACCTTCGGCCGGACTCCTGGACTATGAAGATACAAGATTGAAGACTTCGTCCCGTGTCCGGATGGGACTTTCCTTGGCGTGGAAGGCAAGCTTGGCGATGCGGATATTCAAGATCTCCTACCATTGTAACCGACTCTGTGTAACCCTAACCCTATCCGGTGTCTATATAAACCGGAGGGTTGTAGTCCGTAGGCTATCAACTCCATACACAACAATCATACCATAGGCTAGCTTCTAGGGTTTAGCCTCCTTGATCTCGTGGTAGATCTACTCTTGTACTACCCATATCATCAATATTAATCAAGCAGGAGTAGGGTATTACCTCCATCGAGAGGGCCCGAACCTGGGTAAAACAAAGTGTCCCCTGTCTCCTGTTACCATCCGGCCTAGACGCACAGTTCGGGACCCCCTACCCGAGATCCGCCGGTTTTGACACCGAAACGGGGTGTTTGTTGAGACTGATGAATTGTGGGTTTATGATCAAGTTTATCTATGAACAATATTTGAATCTTCTCTTAATTCTTTTATGTATGATTTGTTATCTTTGCAAGTCTCTTCGAATTATCAGTTTGGTTTGGCCTACTAGATTGATCTTTCTTGCAATGGGAGAAGTGCTTAGCTTTGGGTTCAATCTTGCGGTTTCCTTTCCTAGTGACAATAGGGGCAACAAGGCACCTATTGCATTGTTGCCATCGAGGATAACAAGATGGTTTTTTTTATCATATTGCATGAATTTATGCCTCTACATCATGTTATCTTGCTTAAGGCGTTACTCTGTTCTTATGAACTTAATACTCTAGATGCATGTTGGATAGCGGTCGATGTGTGGAGTAATAGTAGTAGATGCAGGCAGGAGTCGGTCTACTTGTCTCGGATGTGATGCCTATATACATGATCATAGCTAGATATTCTCATAACTATGCTCAATTCTGTCAATTGCTCAACAGTAATTTGTTCACCCACCGTAAAATACTTATGCTCTTGAGAGAAGCCACTAGTGAAACTATGGCCCCGGGGTCTATCTTCATCATATTAATCTTCCAACACTTAGTTATTTTCATTGCCTTTTATTTTACTTTGCATCTTTATCATAAAAATACCAAAAATATTATCTTATCATATCTATCAGATCTCACTCTCATAAGTGACCGTGTAGGGATTGACAACCCCTTATCGCGTTGGTTGCGAGGATTTATTTATTTTGTGCAGGTGCGAGGGACTCGCATGTAGCCTCCTACTGGATTGACACCTTGGTTCTAAAAAATTAAGGGAAATACTTACGCTACTTTGCTGCATCACCCTTTCCTCTTCAAGAGAAAACCAACGCAGTGCTCAAGAGGTAGCACCACTCGGCCCATCGAGCCGGCGTCGGAGCCGGAGAGGGCGCCGGCCTCAAGGAAGGTAGCCAGCGGGGAGCATGCCCTGGTGCTTAGGCCCGGGGATCGCCAGGCCGCCGGGTTGCAGCCGACGTGGAGCAGGACCGGCGAGGTCTTCTTCGGGCCTCCAACTCAGGAGGAGGCGGCGATGACCGCCGTGACTCGGCGCCTGTGAGGGCGGGTGGACCGGATCCAGGCCTTTGCCCAAGCCCAGGTCAAGGCGACGCAGGAGATGGAGCGCGTCGTGTTTGTAAGTTTTCCATTGCCTTCTGCTTTTTCCTTTTTTCATTGCTTCTTCTTTGTGGGGGCGTGCCAGCGCACCCACTGGGTGTAGCACCCGAGATTCAGGCCAACTGTGTAGCAGCTGGGTCGAATCTTATCTTGCTGTCTTGTATTAATCGTTGCTTTCTGCAGCAACTGGACGCCTACCGGGTTGGTGTCTTCAACCGGCTCCTTGAGACGCACCGGCGTCTCATGGAAAGGCTCGACGCTAAGGAGGAGGAGCTCCGCGCCGCGGCAGGTACTTGTCTTGCATGCTCTTTTTAGCGGGGGCATGCTAGCGCACCCACTGGGTGTAGCCCCCGAGATTCGGGCCAACTCGTAGTAGTTGGGTCGAATCTTAAAGTAGTACTTTGTTTCTGAGTCTCTCTTCTGCAACCGAGGTGCTGTCTTGGAGGACCCGGCTGATTCGGGTTGGCTTCCACTACGATCAGCTCGTTGCTGACGCTGGTCGGCTTGGAGCCGAGGTGGAGAGGGTGAGGGCGGAGGCGATGGGGGCCCGGCGGGTGCTCGACGAAGCCAGCCGGCTGTAGGAGCGGCTGGAGGGCGACAAGGGCCGCCTCGAGGCCGAGGTGGAGCGCCTCAAGGCAGAGGCCGCTAAGGTTGTGGAGGCGCAGCAGGCCCTTGCCAAGGTGGACCAGCAACGCGGCAAGCTGGCCGACGACAAGGGGCAGCTCCAGGCCAAGGTGGAGCGCCTGAAGGCGCTGGTGGCTGCGGCGGAGGAGACCTGGCGCCGCGAGGAGACCGTGAAGGCGGCCGAGGACAGGGACGCCGAGCTGACGGTGGCCCTTGCCAAGGTTGCCGATCTGGAGAAGACGCTCCAGGAGCGTGACCGCACCATTGCCCGGGAGCAGCACGGTACGTTGCTCGAAGCGCAACACCTGGAAGAGTCCTTCTCCAGGAAGTGCTTTCCTTTGGTTTTGTTGTTGCCGGGTTGGGACTCCGGCTTCTTGTTTTTGGTGACTTTTCTTCTGACTTGCTTTTTCTTTTTGACAGGGGCCTTTCTGGAGATGCACCAGCTGGCGGAGGAGGCGGTCCGCTTTCAGCGCGACCCGCAGGGGGTCGTCGGCTCCGGGACTGACCCGCGGTTGGCCTGGACCTTCCCAGAGATCGTGGCCACCGCCGAGGCCCGTCTGTGAGTCTTGAGCGAGCAGATGGGGCGGCTCTTTGAGGCCGACGCGGCGACGACGATGGCCCACTGCCCGAGCGCCGTCGCACCGAACAGATTCACACGGCTGGCGCGGTGGTTGAAGGCGGGCTCGGACCGTCTTCATGAGTGGCAGGTTTCTGCCGTCCGTGTCGGCACCAAGATGGCGCTCACATTCGTGGTGTCCTGGCATATGGACCTGGCGCTGGATGCATTGATGGGCCAGCGGGCCGGCTCAGAGAGCCAGCTGCAGGCAAAGGCTGGATGGATCGTCGCCCGGGCCAGCTACATCGCTGGGTTCGCCTTCCACGACGAGTTCCAGCCGGAGCGGGTGGAGGATGGCGGAGTCGTGCCTGCTGACGACTACGGACTGCTTCCGGACGACCCGGAGGGCAACTCTAAGGAGACGGGTGTCTACGGCAATGCGGACGCCGGGGAGGAGGATACCAGCACCTCAGCGGACCCGGGAGCTGATAACCCACAAGTATAGGGGATCGCAACAGTTTTCGAGGGTAGAGTATTCAACCCAAATTTATTGATTCGACACAAGGGAAGCCAAAGAATATTCTCAAGTATTAGCAGCTGAGTTGTCAATTCAACCACACCTGGAAACTTAATATCTGCAGCAAAGTATTTATTAGCAAAGTAATATGATAGTAGTGGTAACGGTAGCAAAAGGTAATGGTAGCAAAAGTAGTGTTTTTGGTATTTTGTAGTGATGATAGCAATAGCAACGGTAAAGTAAATAAGCGAAGAACAATATATGGAAAGCTCGTAGCCAATGGATCGGTGATAGAAAATTATGCCGGATGCGGTTCATCATGTAACAGTCATAACCTAGGGTGACATAGAACTAGCTCCAATTCATCAATGTAATGTAGGCATGTATTCCGAATATAGTCATACGTGCTTATGGAAAAGAACTTGCATGACATCTTTTGTCCTACCCTCCCGTGGCAACGGGGTCCTAGCAGAAACTAAGGGATATTAAGGCCTCCTTTTAATAGAGTACATGACCAAAGCATTAACACATAGTGAATACATGAACTCCTCAAACTACGGTCATCACCGGGAGTGGTCCCGATTATTGTCACTTCGGGGTTGCCGAATCATAACACATAGTAGTTGACTATAGACTTGCAAGATAGGATCAAGAACTCTCATATATTGATGAAAACATAATAGGTTCAGATCTGAAATCATGGCACTCGGGCCCTAGTGACAAGCATTAAGCATAGCAAAGTCATAGCAACATCAATCTCAAAACATAGTGGATACTAGGGATCAAACCCTAACAAAACTAACTCGATTACATGATAAAACTCATCCAACCCATCACCGTCCAGCAAGCCTACGATGTAATTACTCACGCATCGCGGTGAGCATCAGGAAATTGGTGATGGAGGATGGTTGATGATGACGATGGCGACGAATTCCCCTCTCCGGAGCCTCAAACAGACTCCAGATAGCCCTCCCGAGAGGTTTTAGGGCTTGGCGGCGGCTCCGTATCGTAAAACGCGATGAATCTTTCTCCTTGATTTTTTTCTCCCCGAAAATGAATATATAGAGTTGGAGTTGAGGTCGGAGGAGCTCTAGGAGGCCCACGAGGTAGGGGGGCGCGCCCCCACCCTCGTGGCTAGGGTGTGGGCCCCCTGGCCTTGATCTTTTGCCAGTATTTTTTATTATTTCCAAAAATACGCTCCATGGAGTTTCAGGTCATTCTGAGGACTTCTGTTTCTGCACATAAATAACACCATGGCAATTCTGCTGAAAACAGCGCCAGTCCGGGTTAGTTCATTCAAATCATGCAAGTTAGAGTCCAAAACAAGGGCAAAAGTATTTGGAAAAGTAGATACGACGGAGACGTATCAACTCCCCCAAGCTTAAACCTTTGCTTGTCCTCAAGCAATTCAGTTGACAAACTGAAAGTGATAAAGAAAAACTTCTACAAACTCTGTTTGCTCTTGTTGTTGTAAATATGTAAAGCCAGCATTCAAGTTTTCAGCAAAGATTATGAACTAACCATATTCACAATAACGCATAGGTCTCATGTTTACTCATATCAATGACATAATCAACTAGCGAGCAATAATAATAAATCTCCGATGACAACACTTTCTCAAAACAATCATAATATGATATAACAAGATGGTATCTCGCTAGCCCTTTCTGAGACCGCAAAACATAAATGTAGAGCACCTTTAAAGATCAAGGACTGACTAGACATTGTAATTCATGGTAAAAGAGATCCAGTCAAGTCATACTCAATGTAAACTAACAGTAATGAATGCAAATGACAGTTGTGCTCTCCAACTGGTGCTTTTTAATAAGAGGATGATGACTCAACATGAAAGTAAATAGATAGGCCCTTCGCAGAGGGAAGCAGGGATTTGTAGAGGTGCCAGAGCTCGGTTTTGAAATAGAGATGAATGATATTTTGAGCGGTATACTTTCATTGTCAACATAACAACCAAGAGATGGCGATATCTTCCATGCTACACACATTATAGGCGGTTCCCAAACAGAATGGTAAAGTTTATACTCCCCCTCCACCAACAGGCATCAATCCATGGCTTGCTCGAAACAATGAGTGCCTCCAACTAACAAGAGTCCCAGGGGGAGTTTTGTTTGCAATTATTTTGATTTGATTTGCATAAAGCATGGGACTGGGCATCCCGGTGACCAGCCATTTTCTCGTGAGTGAGGAGCGGAGTCCACTCCTCTTGAGAATAACCCGCCTAACATGGAAGATATGGACAGCTCTAGTTGATACATGAGATTTTCGAGCATACAAAACAGAATGTTTATTTGAAGGTTTAGGGTTTGGCACATACAAATTTACTTGGAACAGCAGGTAGATACCGTATATAGGTAGGTATGGTGGACTCATATGGAATAACTTTAGGGTTTATGGAGTTGGATGCACAAGCAGTATTCCCGCTTAGTACAGGTGAAGGCTAGAAAAAGACTGGGAAGCGACCAGCCAGAGAGCGACAACGGTCATGAACATGCATTAAAATTAATCAACACCGAATGCAAGCATGAGTAGGATATAATGCACCATGAACATAAATATCGTAGAGGCTATGTTGATTTTGTTTCAACTACATGCGTGAACATGTGCCAAGTCAAGCCACTCGAATCGTTCAAAAGAGGATACCACCCTATCATATCACATCACAACCATTTTGATAGCATGTTGGCACGCAAGGTAAACCATTATAAGCTCATGGCTAATTAAGCATGGCACAAGAAACTATGATCTCTAGTTGTCATTGCAAACATGTTTATTCATAATAGGCTGAATCAGGAACGATGAACTAATCATATTTACAAAAACAAGAGAGGTCGAGTTTATACCAGCTTTTCTCATCTCGGTCAGTCCATCATATATCATCATAATTGCCTTTCACTTGCATGACCGAACGATGTGGATAATAATAATAGTGCACGTGAATTGGACTAAGCTGGAATCTGCAAGCATTCAATAAATAGGAGAAGACAAGGCAATATGGGCTCCTTTGTCAGATCAACAATAATGCATATAAGAGCCACTTCAACAATTTAATTATGGTCTTCTCCTATCGACCCCCAAAGAAAAGAAACGAAATAAAACTATTTACACGGGGAAGCTCCCAACAAGCAAAAGAAGAATAGGAAATCTTTTTGGGTTTTCTTTTTAATTACTACTACAAGCATGGAAATTAAAACTAGCTAAAAGATGTAACTAATTTTTTGGTTTTTCTTAAGGTTTATTAAGCACACAAGAAGAAAGCATAAAAAGAGAAAATAAACTAGCATGGATGATACAATGAAAAAGTATGAGCACCGACATCTAGCAATGAGTGTGTGAACATGAATGTAATGTCGGTGAGAACTACGTACTCCCCGAAGCTTAGGCTTTTGGCCTAAGTTGTTCTAATGCCATGGATGGCCTGGCGGATATCCAAAGTTGTAGTTGGGGTCGTACTGAGATACAGCAGTCATTGCATCATGGGCTGCAGCTTGGAGGCGAGCTATCTCAGCTCTCCTCTTATACTCTTCAGCTTCCTCTCTGGTTATAGAATATCTCCCTTTTGCCTGAAAGTCAAAGAAAGTAGAAGCAGGGAGAGCGACGTGATAGGTGCGTTGAGGGAGTCCTGGATTGGGGGGTGTCCGGATAGCCAGACTATACCTTCGGCCGGACTCCTGGACTATGAAGATACAAGATTGAAGACTTCGTCCCGTGTCCGGAAGGGACTTTCCTTGGCATGGAAGGCAAGCTTGGCGATACGGATATGTAGATCTCCTACCATTGTAACAGACTCTGTGTAACCCTAGCCCTCTCCAGTGTCTATATAAACCAGAGGGTTTTAGTCCATAGGACGAACAATAATCATACCATAGGCTAGCTTCTAGGGTTTAGCCTCTCTGATCTCGTGGTAGATCTACTCTTGTACTACCCATATCAACAATATTAGTCAAGCATGACGTAGGGTTTTACCTCCATCAAGAGGGCCCGAACCTGGGTAAAACATCATGTCCCTTGCCTCCTGTTACCATCCGGCCTAGACGCATAGTTCGGGACCCCCTACCCGAGATCCGCCGGTTTTGACACCGACATTGGTGCTTTCATTGAGAGTTCCTCTGTGTCGTCACTTTTAGGCCCGATGGCTTCTCCGATCATCAACAGCGATGCAATCCAGGGTTAGACTTTTCTCCCCGGACAGATCTTCGTATTCGGCGGCTTTGCACTGCGGGCCAATTCGCTTGGTCATCTGGAGCAGATCGAAAGCTACGCCCCTGGCCATCAGGTTAGATTTCGAAGTTTGAACTACACGGCCAACATCCGTGGAGACTTGATCTTTGACGGATTCGAGCCACAGTCGAGCGTGCCGCACTGTCACGATGGACATGATCTAGCTCTGCCGCCGAACAGTGCCCTGGAGGCCGCATCTGTGTCCGCCCCGACCCCTAGCTCAGAGCCGATTACACCAATCAAGGATGGGTGGTTGGACACCGCCTCGGGGGCTGCAATCTCTACGGCGATCAAGCCGAACACCAGCCTTGTCCTCTGCGAAGCCCGTGACTCCAAGGTGCCGGACTCCTCTCCGGAATCCGAGCCCTCCGCGCCCCTACCGATCGAATCCGATTGGGCGCCGATCATGGAATTCACCGCCGTAGACATCTTTGAACACTCGCCCTTCGGCGACATTCTGAATTCACTCAGGTCTCTCTCTTTGTCAGGAGAGCCTTGCCGGACTATGACCGGCAGGATTGGGATGTGGACGACGAAGAAATTCGATGCCCACCCACCACCCACTTCGTAGCCACTGTCAATAATTTAAACGACGTGCTCGACTTCGACTCCGAAGACATCGACGGTATGGACGACGATGTAGGAGATGAACATGAACCAACGCCTATAAGGCACTGGACAGCCACCTCATCTCATGATGTATACATGGTGGACACACCCAAAGGAAGCGACAACGAGGAACACAGGGATGCAACAAGGTATCCTTCACTCGAAAAGCAATCAAAGCGGCGACGTAAGCGCCACTCCAAGCCCCGCCTCGACAGAGACATCAGCCATATAGACCAGCCATAGAGCAGGACGAGCCGGCGGACGACGAACGTGCCTTCGAGCAAGCGTCCGAACAGGGCAACTTGTATAAACAAACCGAACACCCCGTCCCCGGCGAAAACAACAGTCCGGACAATCTTACGCCGGATAAACTCATGGAGCAGAAGAACCTCCACAAAAGGCTCGTCGCCACTGCGCATAGCCTGAAAAAGCAGAAGCAGAAGCTCAAAACTGCGGAAGATGCACTCAGAATCAGATGGAGCAAAGTACGCAACACCGCAGACAAATATGGCGGCAGTCGCCGCACAAAAAGGTATCCAAAGCGAAAGCTACTGCCTGAATTTGACGTGGAGGCCTGAGAGCCCCCGCAGTCAAAAAATAGGAAAGCCATCCGGTCGGATGGATGAGCGCATGGCCAGCATGGAGCGGCAAGCGGCGCCGCACACAAGCCAGCATGCGATCCACCAAAGGATCCGCATCAAAAAGACGGCCCAGCCAGATCTATATACGGGCCAAGAAAGCAAGCTCTAGTAAGAAATGCAACACAACAAATATCCGAACATCACGGCACACCCAAATACAGGGGTGCCGCACACCCCCTATGTTTCACCGATGAGGTGCTGGACCATGAATTTCCAGCAAGATTCAAGCCCGTAAACATAGAGGCGTACGACAGAACAACAGACCCTGGGGTCTGGATCGAGGATTATATCCTCCACATACACATGGCCAGAGGAGATGACCTCCACGCCATAAAATACTTACCCCTCAAGCTTAAAGGGCCAGCCCGACATTGGCTTAAAAGCCTTCCTGAAAACACCATTGGAAGTTGGGAAGAGCTTGAAGATGCTTTCCGGGCAAATTTTCAAGGGACCTATGTCCGCCCTCCAGATGCAGACGATCTCAGTCACATAACTCAACAGCCCAGAGAGTCAGCCTGGAAATTCTGGAACAGATTTCTTACTAAAAAGAATCAGATCGTCGACTGTCCGGACGCCGAAGCCCTAGCAGCTTTTAAGCATAATGTTCGAGACGAATGGCTCGCCAGACACCTCGGCCAAGAAAAGCCAAGAACAATGGCCACATTAACAAACCTCATGACCCGCTTTTGCGCAGAAGAGGACAGTTGGTTGGCAAGATGTAGCACCAGCAACCCAAGTACATCCGAAGTTAGGGATGGAAACGGAAAACCCCGACGCAGCAAGGACCAGCACCGGAATAAGGGAAACAGCCCAAAGAGCACGACGGTCAACGCCGGATTCAAAAGCTCGCGGCAGAATCAGAGAAAGCCGCCCCTCAATAACAGGGACGAGCTATCCAACTTAAAGAAAATCTTGGACAAGATATGTCAAATACACAGTACTCCCGGGAAGCCTGCGAACCATACCCGCAGAAATTGTTGGGTTTTCAAGCAAGCCGACAAACTCAACGCCGAACACAAGGGGCTCGACACACCAAGTGAGGACGACGACGAACCCCACAAGCAGAGCACCAGGAAACAAAAGGATTTCCCACAAGAAGTTAAAACAGTAAACTTACTTCACGTGACGAACAGAATGACGCCACCAGAGATACGCGCCATACGGCCTATCCCAAAGAAGTCTCGCCAATGGTTGTTAAAACCGATCACCTTCGACCATCAGGATTACTCTAGAAGTATCCAGAACGCAGGCTGGACTGCCTTGGTATTAGATCCAATAATCGGCGGACTCCACTTTACAAATGTCCTGATGGACGGCGGCAGTGGTCTAAACCTGTTATACCAGGACACAATCCGCAACATGGGGATAGACCCAACCAAAATTCGCCATAGCAAAACCTCCTTTCAAGGGGTAACGCCAGGCCCGGATGCCTGCTGTATGGGTTCTCTCCGGCTAGAAGTTATGTTCGGCTCCCCCGATAACTTCCGTCACGAACAGCTAACTTTCTACATCGCCCCATTCTCAAGTAGCTATCAAGCACTGATGGGACGCGAAGCTTTCACCCGCTTTAACGCAATACCGCATTATGCATCTCTTACGCTTAAGATGCCCGGTCCACGAGGCATCATCTCATTAAAAGGAAAACATTGAGTGTTCCTCTTGCGTGGAAGACAGCGTGGCTGCCTTGACAGCCTCACAATAAAGCGGCTTCACCAGCCAAAGCACCTAAACAGGTCGTCAAGACTACGGACACGGCTAGACGAGTCCGGCATAAACATACAATTGATAAAGGAAAGAAGTATAGATACCCCCCACAACTATCCAATTTGGATCACATAACCCCCCAATCTTTAAAACAGGGTACTTAACCCCCTAGACTATTCTAAACCGGACAAATCACATCCCAGCCTCCACTGTAGCGGTATGGGACGATGGGTTTGCATATGTGGCGCATGTGTTGGGCCCATCGTTCGGCCACGTCGGACAGAGGCTGCTGGTGCGACTAAAATGATGCCCTCGAGCCGGTTCGACCCAAACCCAGCCCCTTCGCCTCCCTTCCCTTCTCTTCCTCTTCAACACGATCTCCCTTCTCTCGGAGATAGCGGCGGCGAGTTTTAGGGCTGGTGATCAGCGGCATGAAGTGACCATCGAACGGCAGTGCGACGAGCAGGTCAGTCACCGGAGATGGATGTCCAAACATGTGGTGCAACACCTCTGTTTTTTCTCTGTTTTAAGTTGGGGTTTTCGAGGGTTTGGGGATTTCATGGTCCCTCGTTCCAGATTGCTTCCAGATTATATTTCCACTATTATGTATGGAGATATTGATTTGGGTTAGTGCGGCCATGCTATGTCCATTAATTGATCGTGGTACCCTCGTATTAGTTGATTTAGGTTTGATTTGGCTAGAACTGAAATTAAATGAGTGGTTTTTTAATTCAGATTTTTTTCAGTTTTGTGGACAGATTTAAGGCATGGAGAAGAGCAGCAAGAGCAGAAGTGACTAGGAGGATGATTATGCACAAGAGCAGCAGTACAATTCAGTTGGAGAAGCCGAGAAGAGCAGCAACAACATTCAGAGGTGCAGCAACAATATTCAAATAGACAAGAACAACAACAACATTCAGAGGAGCAGCAGGTTCATGCAAATGCAGAGGAGCATCAACAATATGTAGGTGCAGAGGAGCACATGGAAGAACCAGAACCTTGGCAATTTTCCAACATGTATTATCAGCCTAGTAGGACTTCTAAATTAACAGTTAGCAGAGGAAAATCACGTGTAGTTGAGGATGAAGTAAATAGTGGCAGTGATTTTTCTGATAGTGACTATGCTATTCCCCCTTCGGAGAGCAACAGTTCAGCATCTGATGATGAGGTCTTGGAGATGAGAAAGTATGCAAAAGAATTAAAGGAGAAAGTGAGAAAGAACATGTTGAGAGAAGATGAGGGCAAAACATGCAATGTGCCTGATGATTTTATTGTGCCTGAAAACACTAGGCTAGATGATTCAGATGGAGAAGGTACACCATATTTTGAAAGTGATGATATGTCATATGATGAAGGCAGTGATGGAGAGGTAAATGAAGTGAGAAGGAAAAAGACAACACATAGAGTTTATGATGATAGTAATGAGAAACCAGAGTTTGTTGTAGGCATGGCATTTACTGATAGCAGGGAATTCAAGCAAGCATTGGTTAAGTATGGGCTAGCAACTTTCCACCATTTAAGATTTCCAAAAGATGAGAAGAAAAGGGTGAGTGCCGAGTGTTCCTGGCCTGGTTGTCCTTGGAGCATATATGGTTCAATTAGTAACAGGTCAGACTGGTTGCTAATTGTGAGGTATAATAATGAGCACACGTGCATTCCTAGGAGGGACAATAAGCTTGTCACAAGCATAATCATTGCAAAGAAGTATTTCAGAGAGATAAGACACAATCCAACTTGGCATGTAGAGCATATGCAGGAGGCAATACTTGAGGATCTTCTAGCTGGTGTTAGTCTTTCCAAGTGCAAGAGAGCAAAGAAGCTAGTCATGGAAAAGCTCACTGATTTGACAAATGGTAAATATTCTCGAGTCTTTGACTACCACTTAGAGCTAGTTTGAAGCAATCCTGGCAGCACAGTGGCAGTGACTTTAGATCCTGAGATTTTTGATAGGCCAGTTTTCCAGAGAATGTATATTTGTCTTGATGCCTGCAAAAAGGGTTTCCTAGCTGGTTGTAGAAGAGTTGTGGGGTTAGATGGTTGTTTTCTGAAGGGGTCAGTGTCAGGTCAAATATTGTGTGCAATTGGCAGAGACGCCAACAATCAAATGTACCCTATAGCATGGGCCATAGTTGAGGTTGAATCATATGACTCATGGTATTGGTTCATGTCATTGCTTCAGAAGTATCTGCAGATAAGCAACCATGGAGATGGATGGGTCTTCATATCTGATCAACAAAAGGTACTATAGGAAACCATGTATTATTCATGCTTTTTTATCTAGTCATATATGTTAGGAAAACGTCAAGAGGTTTTTGTAAGATCTAATGACATGTTTATATTATTTTACAGGGACCCATCAGATCTATCAATGAAATTGTGCCTGAAGCGGAGCATAGAATGTGTGCTAGGCATATTTATGCCAACTAGAGAAAGCAACACAGGAAGAAAAGATTGCAAAAGATGTTCTAGGCATGTGCCAAGTCATCTGATAGGACTTAGTTTAACTACAATGAAGCCAAACTAGCCCAGGTAAGTGTTGAGGGTGCTAAAGACATCATGAACACTGCACCAGAGCACTGGAGTAGGGCCTACTTCAAGCTAGGGTCTTGGTGTGACTCGGTGGAGAACAATCTTTGTGAATCATTCAACAATGCTATTATGAAAGCAAGGTTCTTTCATGTTATCACGGCAAATGAGATCATTAGGAAAAAGGTGACTGCACGGATCCAGGAAAATAGAGATACATCTAACAAATGGCCTGGAACCATTTGCCCAAACATTTTCAAAAAACTGAAATTGAACATTAAGAGGTCAGGGTTATGTCAGGTTCTTTGGAATGGGAAGGAAGGATTCGAAGTTCAAGAAGGTGTGCATAGGAGGTATACCGTAAACTTGGGCATATGGAAGTGTTCTTGCAGATATTGGGAGCTGTCAGGTTTGCCCTGTAGCCATGCCATCAATGCAATTTACACAATCTCTGGGCAGATAGATGATTACATTGCCCCATGCTACAAGATCTCCGAGTACAACAAGATATATGACCATGTCCTGCAACCAGTGGAGGGTAAAGAGAGCTGGCTAGTTGCCGAGATGCCAAAACCTCATCCACCTCCTCATAGGGTAATGCCGGGAAGAAAGAAGACAAAAAGAAGAAGAGAAGAAGGTGAGGTTGAGAAACCTCACGGGAACAAGCTTTCAAAGAAAGGCATTAAAATTGCGTGTTCTATGTGTGGGAGTTTTGCTCATAACAAGAGAACATGTGAGAAAAATCCAAACAAGGGGAAAAACAAAATGCTAGATACACAAGAGCAGCAAAAAGAGCTAGGAAAAAGCAGCAAAAAGATTTAGAAAACAACACACAGGTAATTAGTTATGTCTAAACTTTAACGGTAATATGTGTTCACTTCTAAAAACAAGTACTAACCATTATGTCTGTCAGGTGCCACACCTAGGAAAGAGGACAAAGAAGCAAGCGGGACATACTCCAGCAAGACCAACTTCAATGCCCAAGACTGCTTCTCAACCAGTTGGAAGGGGAACCCAGAGAAGGAGTCACAACAGGGCAGGTACAAGCTCACAGCCCGCTCCAACAGTTCAAGCACCTTCAAGCTCACAACAAGTGCCAAGTCAGAACAGGTTTCAATGGCTTCTAACTGGGGAACATTGAACGCTCAACTTGCTTCTCAGTGTGCGCGCATTTTGTTCATATGAAAATTGAGTGTCTCCAGCCTTTTGTGGATGTTTAGTATGTCAAAGACCTTAAGCATTTGTCTGGTTTAGTATGTCAAAGACCTTAAGCTTATCTCAAAGTGTCATATGTCAGGTTTAACTCAATGTTAAGGCTTGTCAGGTTTACTCATTGTTATGGAATTTGTTGTCAATTTCTTAAAGTGCCATTGCTGTCAATTTCTGAATTTGATGTCATTAATTTTTACAGTTCCGATAAAACAATAAAATACAGTAAGGCATTTCTTTGCAGTTCAATTGGATTCTCAACATCTCATACATGTCATTTTTCACATTGTTGTGAAACGAACATTACAATGACCAAACCTGCCATTTATTTGCAGTTCAATGGTCAGATTATAAATCTGAAAATTAGTACAAGGTTCACACAGCATTGCATTCCAGTAAAAAGCTCACACCCCTCAAACTAGTCACGCTAATGACACTAATTTACCTCCTGCTCTATGTCCAACTTTTCTCTAAGCATCACATTATCCTTTGACACCTATGATCTCTGCCCAACTGCTCTGCAAGCATCACATTATCCTCCTGCAACACTTTGTTCTGAAGCACAAGCTTTTCATTATCTTCCTTCTTGTCCCAAACAGCATCAGGAAGGCATCCACCAATGCTTGGTTTATCCAACCAGTGGAAGATGAAATTTCATTGTCACAAGCATCCACGAACGCCTCCAATTCATTATCCTCCTGCAGAGTATCCATGTAACACCCAAACAGAAAACAAACAAAATTGATTCAGAGGGCAGAAAATTACCAATCAATGGCTGCACTTGTGATATCTCATTCCTATATTGTCGTCGCCCCATGGAATCCAGCGCAGTTTTTTTCACATCGCACTCACACTTGACCATCGGCTCGCAGGGGACAGAGGACCCAAATGACGACGGCCTCGCCTCTATGTAGAAGCTCGCAACGAGCCCTAGCAGCCTTTGCTCATAGCCATGGCGCATGGAGGGGAGGAGGAGCAGAAATCTTGGCGGCGGCAGAAGAAAGGAGAAGCGGCGGCGGCGGCGGTGGCGGAAGAAAGTTCAGAAGCTGTGGCTGGGTTTGGGTCGAACAGGCTCGGGAGCATCGTTTTAGTCGCGCCAGCAGCCTCTGTCCGACGTGGACGGACGATGGGCCCAACCCACGCGCCACGTTTGCAAAACCACCGCCCCACACCGCTAAAGTGGAGGTTGGGAGGTGATTTGTCCGGTTTAGAATAGTCTAGGGGGTTAAGTACCCTATTTTAAAGATTGGGGGGTTATGTGATCCAAATTGGATAGTTGTGGGGGTTATCTATACTTTTTTCTTGATAAAGGCTTCATAGCCGTATACCCCTGTACTAGGGGCTCCGCTCATATAAACCAAGAGACAATAAAGCTCAATTTTACCCATTTCGATTTATACTTTGTTTATTTAGTATAACTTATGTTCGGCACGATCTTTCTTCAACTAAGTTCCTCTCTTTTTACAGATGAACACCGTGCTACGCCCGTCCAGGATACGGCACAACGAAGACATAGGCACAGACGTGCAGCAGGGACCCGTTCCAAGGATTCTTTTCAGATTAAGACCCTGCGTAAACCTTTTTTTACTGTCTCTTGTTGATACACATCCCCTGGTTTCTTGGTATAACCAAGGAGGAGGCTGGCGTTTTGGCATGTGGCCACGTTAGAGTTTTGCGCGTACCTGGACACTAGGGGCTTATTACTAAGGGCGTTATCCCGCCCACCCTCGTAAAGACCGAATACCTTAGGGAGTGTTCGGTGTCGCGAGTTTGGCCTTATATGCATCAGCTCTGAATCATGTCTTTGGTCAAATGTTGGGTTTGCTCGGCTCCTGTGTTTTGCTGCCTTACGTTCCACTCTATCGGCTAAGACGGCACCAGCAGAACTACTGCGATTGTGCCCCGGTTCGGCCAGGCAAGCACCTCAGTAGAGAAAGCCGAAAACTGACTGTCATGATATAGCGTGAGACTGGTCAACCACTCGATGACTTACCGGAATCTTTAGGATTCCTCCGCATTAACGAAGGGCCATTTCTCGGCCAGGCACATACGCACCCCGAGTTTGGGCGAGTGCAGGCGCCACCAGGGGCTATATAAGTAGCCTCACTGTCAAACTCCTATGGCTAAGTGAAAGTGATAAAGCATCATAGTCCGATTGCCTAGTTCGCTGCGCTATCACCTCCTTTGTAGGACCAAGACATTGGATCAAGTGTGAAATGCGCCTTCTGCGAACACCCCCGCATTATGTGCGTGGGGGCTGAAGCCGACGACTGCCATCTTTCAGATTATATATACATATATGTTAAACGGCCGCACAGGAGGTATCATAATACTTGCAGGCACAAGTATAAAAAGCTTCTACAATTTATCATAATATTGTTTTACAATAATATATGCTATTCGAATATAGTATCCTTTGAGCACTGCGTCTCTATTAAACGAGCGCCTTGCAGAACTTCCTGAAAATAGTGCTCGGCAGGTACTCGGCTTCCATCCGAGTCTGGGGACGCAACAGCGGTGGCTTCCATTTCCGCCCAGTATGTCTTGACACGGGCAAGAGCCATCCACGCACCCTCTATGCACGTTGACCTCTTCATCGCATTGATATGCGGCGCCGCACCAAGGAACTGCTGCACCAAGTTGAAATAACTTTTTGGCTCTGGCCTCTCTGGCCACAGATTACTCATGACATACTTCATGGCGAGTCTGGACTACCTATTTAGCTCGGCCCATTCGGCCAAACGATCGGCTAATGACAGTGGACGCTCTGGATTGTGGAACTGCGACCAGAAGAGCTTTTCCACTTCGCGATCTTCTTGATCTCGGAAGTGTTCGGCCGCATCCGCGGCACTCGCTGCTAAATCCAGATAGGTGTCCGCCGTACTCCACATCTGGTCTAACGGAGCATGTTTAGGATCACAGAACTTCCTCCGCAGCATAAAGGGCTTTCCAGCCGTGATCTCTCCGACCTGACGCAGCTCCTCCTTCATAGCTCTCATCGCAGAGCGAGCATCCTTGGCATCGGCAACGACCTTCTTCACGTCCGTCTGTTCCGCCCGATCTTCTTTTTCAAGAAGCTTGCAACGGTCAGCAGCGTTCTTCAGCTTCACGGCCATCTCGGCCATTTCCTTCCTGCTTCGACAGTGAGCAGCCTGTTCAGCTTTCAGCTCTTCAATTGCCTTTCCAGCAGCCGCATCACTTTTCCTGGCTTGCTCCTTGGCTCGGGCAAGTTCCGCCCGAAGATTCTCCATGGCAGCAGCACCATCTGCATCAAGCGCACACATTGTAAGATACTGGCATAAGGCTCCTCTTACCAGGTGCCGCCGGAGGAATTACATACCTTGTGCCTCGTCAAGCCGCTTGTTGACAAGCGCGATGTCGGCATCTGCCACGTCAAGTTGCCGCTTTAGCTCGGCAAATCCATCAGTCCGGCTGGCCACCGGACACTTCGCCACCTACGTATGAAGGCGGCATATTATACCTGGGATTATGATCCTCTCCGCGCCGTCACTTTTGACAACGCACAGAGTCTTAGGGGCTACTATCTACACAGGGTGCATCTTATTTATGCGCAGCTGTCCAAAAAGGGTACATTATTTCGCGTACCTCAAAACCTGTCAGTAAACTCCTGACGGCCTCGTGCAATCCGCTCTCCGCGGATGAAATCCTCTCAATAACCGTACCCATCAATGCACGGTGCTCCTCTGAGATAGATGCTCGCCCTAGCAGATCCTTCAGCTCCTACGACCGCACACCAGACGGTGCCGGACTCGTCCGATGGCCCTTTTCGAAGGCCGGACGCGGAGGGCTTTGGGGGGCCATATGACTACCTTCCGGCCCTGCCGGATTCGGAGAAACCCTCCGCGACGATACCTCAGGGTCGACGATACCTCAGGCAGGGGGAGGCGTTCCGCTTTCCATCATTTCTGGAAGAAGATCCCCCGAAGATGAGCTCTGCTGAGAAGGGCTAAGGTCCGAGCTACAAGGTAAATTTTCGATTACTTTTCTCAGATATAAAGCAAGGATTTCTCTCATCTCTTAAAAATAAAAACTCCTCTCTACTTACGGCTCGGTGGAGGGCTGATCCCCTTGAGGGAATAATTCGGCCGAAGCATCCCCCAGCACAGGACCCTCTAGCGAAGATTTCTTCCCCCGCTTTGAGGCCATGGTCTCCGGGTCTTCAGAGGCGGTCCTCTTCTTCCCCTGAGGAGAGGAATTTTCGATTCCTCCCTTCCAAACAGCCTCCTTCGAGGAGGCCATAGCTTCCTTGTCCCCTCCCTCAATTTCCTCCGAAGGCACAACCTCCAACATCCTGACTAGCACGGGACCCGGCGTGGTCTCGGGGAGGGGGGGGGGCGAACACCTGATTAGCTTTGCTTTCGCTATCCACTCCTGTTTAAAGGACAGCTCTTTTAAGGGCAATTTTATGATAAATGTGCAGATTGCGAGTCCGGGCACGGGGCTACTTACTTGAGTATCCGGGCGGTTGCAGCTCAGACCTGCGTCCTCGGTCAAGTCCGGACACATTGCTTGTGATCCGAAGAACAATTTGTACATCTCCACGGGCGTCGCGCCCATAAAATGTTGGAGAGCTCATGGTCCCTCCGGATTGAACTCCCATAGGCGGAGGGGGCGACGTTTGTAGGGCAGAACTCGATGAATCAGCATAACCTGTGTCGCCGCGACCAGACTGATATCTCTTTCTAGGAGATATCGAATGCGGCCCTGCAACAAGGGCACGTCCTTGGACGGCCCCCAGTCCAGTCCTTTATTAACCCATGACGCTAGCTGTGGTGGGGGACCCGGGCGAAAGGCAGGTGGCGCCACCCACTTGGGGCCCCTTGGAGCGGTAATATAAAACCACTCTCGTTGCCATAAGCTGGACTCCTCTTGAAAAGAGCCCTCGGGCCATGGAGCACCAACATTCTTGCTTATAAAAGCACCTCCGCACTCCGCGTGCCGTCCCTCGATCATCTTCGGCTCTACTTTAAAGGTCTTGAGCCATAGTCCGAAGTGAGGAGTGATACGGAGGAAGGCTTCACACACGACGATGAATGAGGAAATATGGAGGATGGACTCCGGGGCTAAGTCGTGAAATCCCAGCCCATAATAATACATGAGCCCCCTCACGAAGGGATCCGTCGGGAAGCCTAGCCCCCGCAGGAAGTGTGACATGAACACCACACTCTCACCAGGCTTGGGAGTGGGAATGACCTGCACTTGAGCAGGCAACCTATGCCAAATTTCGCCAGTCAAGAACCTGGCCTCTCTCAACTTGAGCACGTCCTCCTCCATGACGGAGGATGGCATCCATCGGCCTCGAAGGTCGGAACCGGACATTGTCGAAGGTCCAAAGCGCCTGAAATCTGGAGCCTTGGGTGTTGGAACTCGAGGCGAGGGGCGAACTCGTTTGAGATTGAAAGAAAGGAGTAAGACCTTGGTCTCTTTATAAGAGGTTGAATACCAAGGGCCCTCCCCGTGACCGTTTGGGACTCGCCTTTGATCGAGAAAACATACCAACGGGTACGACTGGGTTACCCACGCCCATATTGATGAGAATCCCGGAATAAGGGGACACGATCTCTGCTTTAACAAGACGTGCCAAGGAAACCGCCTCGCTAATCGCGCTGAGGTGGGACAGTAAAACAATTCGAATAAAGACTTGGCCGTAGTGTGATGTCACGCTACGGAATACGTCAGCAGATTAGATTTGTGTAAATATTATTCTCTCTATGGCAATATGTGGAAACTTATTTTGCAGAGCCGGACACTACCTTTGTGTTCAAAATCTTCTATGAAGTACTTGGAGGAGGAACCCGCCTTGCAATGCCGAAGACAATCTGCGCGCCAGACTCGTCGTCATTGAAGCCTGGTTCAGGGGCTACTGAGGGAGTCCTGGATTGGGGGGTGTCCGGATAGTCGGACTATACCTTCAGCCGGACTCCTGGACTATGAAGATACAAGATTGAAGACTTCATCCCGTGTCCGGAAGGGACTTTCCTTGGCGTGGAAGGCAAGCTTGGCGATACGGATATGTAGATCTCCTACCATTGTAACCGACTCTGTGTAACCCTAGCCCTCTCCGGTGTCTATATAAACCGGAGGGTTTTAGTCCATAGGACGAACAACAATCATACCATAGGCTAGCTTCTAGGGTTTAGCCTCTCTGATCTCGTGGTAGATCTACTCTTGTACTACCCATATCATCAATATTAATCAAGCAAGACGTAGGGTTTTACCTCCATCAAGAGGGCCCGAACCTGGGTAAAACATCGTGTCCCTTGCCTCCTGTTACCATCCGGCCTAAACGCACAGTTCGGGACCCCCTACCCGAGATCCGCTGGTTTTGACACCGACATGCATCATCTGTCAAAGATTAGTCGGTACTGGAGGAACTGATCGTTCCTCTCAACAAACTGATGACGAACCATAGCCTCATAATCCAAATAAGCAGGGGGCAGCTCAATATCATCCTCACGTATGGTTATACCAAGAAAATTAGCTATGCGGGTTGCATAAATTCCATCAAAGAAATCTCCATTAAATCTATTAAGATGCAACCTACGTGCAACAATGGCTCCCAAATTATAAGATTTATCTCCTAACACAGCACTCCTAAGAATACTGAGGTCAGGCATACACATGTGACATGCTTCATCTTTACCATTAATGCATCTACCTATGAAGAGAGCAAAATAATATATAGCAAGAAAATGAATGCTCCCTATGGTAGCTTGTGCTATATCTCTAGATTCCCCATAGTTATACTAGCAAGAAAATCTCTAAATTCAGATTTGCGAGGTTCACTAGCACTACCCCATTGTGGAAGTTTGCAAGCAGTGGTAAAGTCCTCTAAGTCCACAGTGTAAATTTTTTCATAAAGATCAAACAAGACAGTTTGAGAATTACGTGAAGATGAAAATTCAAACCTCGTCACAAAGGAACTAGTGAGATAGTGGTACTGACGGCATTTCTCTTCCTCGAAGCTCACAAGATCAGCGTTACGCAAATATGCGTTAAATTCTTCCTTAATCCCCGCTCGATCCATGAAGTCCTCTGAAGGCCATTCACAAGGCCGCACTGGAGCGTCCCTTGGTGGCTCATCATCAGCATCATGCATTGCAAGCCTGGGTCCTTGTTTCCTTGAAGAACTACCTTGGTACATTTTCCTTAACATATTTATTCCTATGAAAAATTTCTAAAATTTTTAGTAACTTCGAATAAAAGTAAACCGAACACAACAAAATTGATAGCAACTACTCCTACAAGTGCCTAGAGCCTATATCATGCATCAAAACTACTTGGAACCATATAAATTTGACATACAAGCTCAAGAACAGGGTCACCTAGGCAGCAAAAATATGCAATGAATAAAGCACTAGAACAAAAACTAATTGGACCATTGGAGGAGTCGCATACCAAGGAACAATCCCCCAAAGCAGTTTTGTGAGAGGTGCTTTAAGCAACGAGATCGAAAATCATAGCAAAATGAGCTAGAACTCGTGCTTGAGCTGGATAATGGTGTTTGTGGGAGGAAGAAGGAGTGTGTGGGTGCAGGAATAAGTGGAGGAGGGCCACCATGGGCCCACGAGGCAGGGGGCGCACTCAGGGGGGTAGGGCGCGCCCTCCACCCTCGTGGCCAGGTGGATGCCCCCTGCTGTGTTCTCAGTGCCAAATATTCTCAAATATTCCAGAAAACATCATATTTAAATTTCAGGGCATTAGGAGAACTTTTACTTTTGGGGTATTTTTATATTGCACGGACAATTCAGATAACATACAGAAAATACTATTTTTATTTTATTTAATATAAATAACAGAAAGTAGAAAGAGGGTATAGAGAGTTGTGTTTTCCAAATTCATCCATCTCATGATCATCAAAAGGAATCCTTTAACAAGGTTGATCAAGTCTTGTTAACAAACTCATTCCGAATAACATGGAACCGGAGAATTTTCGAATAACACTAGGTTACCTCAATGGGGATATGCACATCCCCAACAATAAGAATATCATATTTCTTCTTGACAGTAGGAAGAGGAAATTCAAAACCTCCAAAAATAATCGATGGAATTTTTCCAATAGAATTGATACTGTGGACTTGAGGTTGTTTCCTCGGAAAGTGTACTGTATGCTCATTACCATTAACATGAAAAGTGACATTGCCTTTGGTGCAATCAATAACAGCCCCTGCAGTATTCAAAAAGGGTCTTCCAAGAATAATATACATACTATCATCCTCGGGAATATCAAGAATAACAAAGTCCATTAAAATAGTAACGTTTGCAACCACAACAGGCACATCCTCACAAATACTGACAGGTATAGCAGTTGATTTATCACCCATTTGCAAATATATTTCATTAGGTGTCAACTTATTCAAATCAAGTCTATGATATAAAGAGAGAGGCATAACACTAACACCGGCTCCAAGATCACATAAAGCAGTTTTAACATAGTTTCTTTTAATGGAGCATGGTATAGTGGGTACTCCTGGATCTCCAAGTTTCTTTGGTATTCCACCCTTAAAAGTATAATTAGCAAGCTTGGTCGAAATTTCAGCTTCCGGTATCTTTCTTTTATTAGTAACAATATCTTTCATATACTTATCATGAGGATTCATTTTGAGCATATCAGTTAATCGCATACGCAAAAAGATAGGTCTAATCATTTCAGCAAAGCGCTCAAAATCCACATCATCCTTTTTCTTGGATGGTTTGGGAGGAAAAGGCATGGGTTTTTGAACCCAAGGCTCTCTTTCTTTACCATGTTTCCTAGCAACAAAGTCTCTCTTATCATAACATTGATTCTTTGATTGTGGGTTATCAAGATCAACAACAGGTTCAATTTCTATATCATTATCATTGCTAGGTTGGGCATCAACATGAACATTATCATTAACATTATCACTAGTTTCAGGTTCATTACCAGATTGTGTTTCAGCATCAGAAATAGAAATATCATTTGGATTCTCAGGTGTGTCAGCAATAGGTTCACTAGAAGCATGCAAAGTCCTATCATTTTTCTTTTTCTTCCTTTTAGAAGGACTAGGTGCATCTATATTATTTCTCTGAGAATCTTGCTCAATTCTCTTAGGGCGGCCTTTAGGATACAAAGGTTCCTGAGTCATTTTACCAGTTCTAGTAGCCACTCTAACAACATAGTCCTTATTCTTACTATTCAATTCATTGAGCAAATCATTTTGAGCTTTAAGTACTTGTTCTACTTGAGTGGTAACCATAGAAGCATGTTTACTAATAAGTTTAAGTTCACCTTTGACATTAGCCATATAATCACCCAAGTGTTCAAGCATATCAGCACTGCGTTTTAATTCTCTACCAAAATAAGCATTGAAGTCTTCTTGCTTAATCATAAATTTATCAAACTCATCTAAGCATGGCCTAGCAAACTTAGTAAATGGGATTTCAGCTTTATCATATCTATAGAGAGAATTTACCTTTACTACCCGTGTCGGGTTATCAAGACCATGTGTTTCTTCAATAGGTGATGGATTAAAACCATATATTTCTTCAACGGGCGGTAAATTAAGACCATGTATTTCTTCAATAGGAGGTAAATTCTTAACATCTTCAGCTTTAATACCCTTTCCTTTAATGGATTTCTTTGCCTCTTGCATATCTTCAGGACTGAGAAATAGAACACCTCTCTTCTTCGGAGTTGGTTTAGGAGTAGGCTCAGGAGTTGGCTCAAGAAGTATCCAATTATTTTCATTTGTCAACATATTATTCCATAGAATTTCAGCTTCATTCGGTGTTCTTTCCCTGAAAACAGAACTAGCACAACTATCCAGGTAATCTCTGGAAGCATCGGTTAGTCCATTATAAAAGGTATCAAGTATTTCATTTTTCTTAAGAGGATGATCAGGCAAAGCATTAAGTAATTGGAGAAGCCTCCCCCAAGCTTGTGGGAGACTCTCTTCTTCAATTTGCACAAAATTATATATATCCCTTAAGGCAGCTTGTTTCTTATGAGCAGGGAAATATTTAGCAGAGAAGTAATAAATCATATCCTGGGGACTATGAACACAACAAGGATCAAGAGAATTAAACCATATCTTAGCATCACCCTTTAATGAGAACGGAAATATTTTAAGGATATAAAAGTAGTGAGGTCTCTCTTCATTAGTGAACAAGGTGGCTATATCATTTAATTTAGTAAGATGTGCCACAACAGTTTCAGATTCATAGCCATAAAAAGGATCAGATTCAACCAAAGTAATTATATTAGGATCACCAGAGAATTCATAATCCTTATCAGTAACACAGATAGGTGAAGTAGCAAAAGCAGGGTCAGGTTTCATTCTAGCATTAAGGGATTGCTGCTTCCATTTAGCTAATAACCTCTTTAGATCATATCTATCATTGCAAGCTAAAATAGCTCTAGTAGCTTCTTCATCCATAACATAACCCTCAGGAACAACATGCAATTCATATTTATTAGGGGGAGAGTCTTCATCATCACTTTCATCAATATTATCAGTTTCAATAATTTCATTCTCTCTAGCCCTAGCAAGTTGTTCATCAAGAAATTCACCAAGTGGCATAGTAGTATCAAGCATAGAAGTAGTTTCATCATAAGTATCATGCATAGCAGAAGTGGCATCATCAATAACATGCGACGTATCAGAATCAATAACAGAAGCAGGTTTAGGTGTCGCAAGCTTACTCAAAACAGAAGCTGAATCAAGTGCAGAGCTAGATGGCAGTTCCTTACCTCCCCTCATAGTTGAGGGATAAATCTTGGTTCTTGGATCTTTCAAGTTCTACATAATGATAAGCAGATATAAATCCCAAGTGACTCAAAGAATAGAGCTATGCTCCCCAGAAACGGCGCCAGAAAATAGTCTTGATAACCCACAAGTATAGGGGATCGCAACAGTTTTCGAGAGTAGAGTATTCAACGCAAATTTATTGATTCGACACAAGGGAAGCCAAAGAATATTCTCAAGTATTAGCAGCTGAGTTGTCAATTCAACCACACCTGGAAACTTAATATCTGCAGCAAAGTATTTAGTAGCAAAGTAATATGATAGTGGTGGTAACGGTAGCAAAAGGTAATGGTAGCAAAAGTAGTGTTTTTGGTATTTTGTAGTGATGATAGCAATAGCAACGGAAAAGTAAATAAGTGAAGAACAATATATGGAAAGCTCATAGGAAATGGATCGGTGATAGAGAATTATGACGGATGCGGTTCATCATGTAACAGTCATAACCTAGGGTGACATAGAACTAGCTCCAATTCATCAATGTAATGTGGGCATGTATTCCGAATATAGTCATAAGTGCTTATGGAAAAGAACTTGCATGAATTCTTTTGTCCTACCCTCCCGTGGCAGCGGGGTCCTAGCGGAAACTAAGGGATATTAAGGCCTCCTTTTAATAGAGTACCAGACCAAAGCATTAACACATAGTGAATACATGAACTCCTCAGACTACGGTCATCACCGGGAGTGGTCCCGATTATTGTCACTTCGGGGTTGTCGGATCATAACACATAGTAGGTGACTATAGACTTGCAATATAGGATCAAGAACTCTCATATATTGATGAAAACATAATAGGTTCAGATCTGAAATCATGGCACTCGGGCCCTAGTGACAAGCATTAAGCATAGCAAAGTCATAGCAACATCAATCTCAGAACATAGTGGATACTAGGGATCAAACCCTAACAAAACTAACTCGATTACATGATAAAACTCATCCAACCCATCACCGTCCAGCAAGCCTATGATGGAATTACTCACGCACGGCGGTGAGCATCATGGAATTGGTGATGGAGGATGGTTGATGATGATGACGGCGACGGATTCCCCTCTCCGGAGCCCCGAACGGACTCCAGATCAGCCCTCCCGAGAGGTTTTAGGGCTTGGCGGCGGCTCCGTATTGTAAAACGCGATGAATCTTTCTCCTTGATTTTTTCTCCTCGAAAGTGAATATATAGAGTTGGAGTTGAGGTCGGAGGAGCTCCAGGGGGCCCGCGATGTAGGGAGGCGCCCCTAGGGGGGCAGGCGCGCCCCCACCCTCGTGGCTAGGGTGTGGGCCCCCTGGCCTTGATCTTTCGCCAGTATTTTTTTTATTTCCAAAAATACGCTCCGTGGAGTTTCAGGTCATTCCGAGGACTTTTGTTTCTGCACATAAATAACACCATGGCAATTCTGCTGAAAACAGCGTCAGTCCGGGTTAGTTCCATTCAAATCATGCAAGTTAGAGTCCAAAACAAGGGCAAAAGTGTTTGGATAAGTAGATACGATGGAGACGTATCAGGAGCTGCGCGATCCGGCGGTGGGAATGCCTGATTTTTAACTTAGTTAAAATTTCTGTTAGGTAGCAGGTCCACTCACCCACTGGGGGTTAACTGGGTGTAATGAACTCTGGCCTCGGGCCTGCTTCTGAATTTATGATGTATGAGCCTTGTGAATGTTTGTGCCTTTGCTTTTCATTTTTTCGAGCCGTTTTCCTGCACTCTCCCCTCCTAGGCTTCTCCCCTGCGAGTCTGACGGCCGAGGCTCCGGTCCGTGACAAGGGGTTCGGCTTTTGAGAAGAGCGTGCAGTACTTAGGCTTTTGTAACATTGAGCCCGAGCGAAACACCCATTGGGCCGGTTGGTGGCAACCCGGCGGGACCGGGTTGGCGAGTAGCCGGTCGCTTGGCAACTTAGAGCAGCGAGGCCGGGTCGAGCGACCCGGCAGTATGCGGAAACTTCATGGATGCCTGCGCTCTTGTTATTCATCTTTGGACTTGTTTTCTTGCA